>NW_013952764.1:6080-7478 GCF_001266775.1 Austrofundulus limnaeus | reverse complement strand
ACACCTTACTGCCTGTCCATCCACCCCTGTACGTGCCTGCCTGCTTTCCTACCTGCCCGCCCGTCCGCCCACCCAATGCCTTGCTGCCTGCATGACTGCCCTCCCGGTGAGCACGTGCGTGCGTGCCTACCTCTCCGCCCGCCTTGCCGACGCCTTGCTGCCTGCCCGTTAGCGCCCCATTTGTGCCTGCCTGCCTACCCAACGTCTTGCTGCCTGCCCGACCACACACCCTTAAGTGTGTGTGCGTGCCTGCCTGTCCTCCCGTCTGCCTGTCCATGCTTCCGACGCCTTGCTGCCTGACCGAACACCCACCCCTGTGCACGCGTGCCTGCTTGCCAGCCCGACCGCTTGTCTCAGTGCGTGCATGCCTGCCTGTCTGCCCATCCGCCTGTCCGCCCGTATGCCTGTCTGCCCACCCCCCCCCGACACCTTGCTGCCAGCCCAACCACCCGCCCCGGTGGACGCGTGCCTGCCTGCCAGCCCGGCCGCTTGCCCCGGTGCGTGCGTGAAAGCCTGCCTGTCCGCCCTTCTGCCTGTCCGCCCGTACGCCCCTCCGCCTGTCCGCCCCGACCTCTTGCTGTCTGCCCAACCCGGTGCGCGTGTCTTCCTACCAGCCCGACCGCTTGCCCMAGTTCATGCGTGCGTGCCTGCCTGTCCGTCCRTCCGCCAGTCCACCTGTATGCCCTTCCGCCCGCCCGACGCCTTGCTGTCTGCTCGACCACCAGCCCGGGTGCGTGCGTGCATGCCTACCTGCCCGATCGTACTCCCTTTGGCCCGTCCGCCCGCCCGACGCCTTGCTGCCTGCCCGTCCACACCCCATGCGTGCCTGCCTGCCCGTCCGCCCGTCTGCCCCTCCACCCACCCAATGCCTTGCTGCCTGCCCGACCGCCTGTCCCGGTGCAATCGTGCCTGCCTGCCAGCCCGACTGCCTGCCCYGGTCTGTGCCTGATCGTCCGCATGTCCGCCTGTCTGCCGTAAGCCAGTCCCCTCACCCCCGAACATTTGCTACCTGCCCAACCGCCTGACCCGTTGCTCGTGTGCCTTCCTGCCAGCCCGATCGCTTGCCCTGGTGCGTGCGTGTGTGTGTGCCTGCCTCTCCACCTGCACCCTCGTAAGCCTGTCCGCCCGCCCGCCCGACACCTTACTGCCTGTCCATCCACCCCTGTACGTGCCTGCCTGCTTTCCTACCTGCCCGCCCGTCCGCCCACCCAATGCCTTGCTGCCTGCATGACTGCCCTCCCGGTGAGCGCGTGCGTGCGTGCCTACCTCTCTGCCCGCCTGGCCGACGCCTTGCTGCCTGCCCGTTCGCCCCCCGTGTGTTCCTGCCTGCCTGACCGCCCGCCCGTCTGACCCTGCACCCACCTAACGCCTTGCTGCCTGCCTGACCGCCCGCCCGTC
>NW_013952764.1:3653-6068 GCF_001266775.1 Austrofundulus limnaeus | reverse complement strand
CTGCCCGCCTGCCTTCCTGATAGCCTGCCTGCCTGCTTGCCTGCCTGCTTGCCTGCCTGCCTGCCCGCCTGCCTTCCTGATAGCCTGCCTGCCTGCTTGCCTGCCTGCTTGCCTGCCTGCCTGCCCGCCTGCCTTCCTGATAGCCTGCCTGCCTGCTTGCCTGCCTGCTTGCCTGCCTGCCTGCCCGCCTGCCTTCCTGATAGCCTGCCTGCCTGCTTGCCTGCCTGCTTGCCTGCCTGCCTGCCCGCCCGACCGCTTGCCCCAGTGCGTGCGTGCGTGCGTGCCTCTCCGCCCAATCCGCCAGTTGGCCCGTACGCCCGTCTGCCCCGCCCCCACCCCAAYGCCTTGCTGCCTGCCTGACCGCCCGCTCCGGTGCACGCGTGCATGCCTGCCAGCCCGACTGCTTGCCCCGGAGCGTGCGTGATTGCCTGCCTGTCCGCCCGTCCGCCTGTCCGCCCATACGTCTGTCCGCCCATTCACCCATCCCCCCGACCCCTTGCTGCCTGCCCGTCCACCCCCATGTGTTCCTGCCTGCCTGACCGCCTGCCCGTCTGACCCTGCACCCACCTAACGCCTTGCTGCCTGCCTGACCGCCTGCCCCGGTGCAAGCGTGCCTGCCTGCCAGCCTGACCGCCTGCCCCGGTGCGTGCCTGCCCGTCCGCCCCTTCGCCCATCCCCCTCCCCAGACTCCTTGCTGCCTGCCCGACCCGTTGCGCGTGTGCCTGCCCGCCAGCCTGACCGCTTGCCCCGGTGCGTGCGTGCGTGCCTGCTTGCATCTCCGCTCATTCCGCCCATCCCCCCACCCCAGACCCCTTGCTGCCTGGCTGAACGCCCGAACCGTTGCGCTCGTGCYTTCCTGCCAGCCCGATCGCCTGCCCCGGTGGACTCGTGCCTGCCTGCCAGCCCGGCCGCTTGCCCCGGTGCGTGCGTGAAAGCCTGCCTGTCCRCCCGTCTGCCTGTCCGCCCGTACGCCCCTCCGCCTGTCCGCCCCGACCTCTTGCTGTCTGCCCAACCCGGTGCTCGCGTGTCTTCCTACCAGCCCGACCGCTTGCCCCAGTTCATGCGTGCGTGCCTGCCTGTCCGTCCGTCCACCAGTCCACCTGTACGCCCATCCGCCCGCCCGACGCCTTGCTGTCTGCTCGACCACCAGCCCGGGTGCGTGCGTGCATGCCTACCCGCCCGATCGTACTCCCTTTGGCCCGTCTGCCCGCCCGACGCCTTGCTGCCTGCCCGTCCACACCCCATGCGTGCCTGCCTGCCTGTCTGCCTGCCTACCCGTCCGCCCGTCTGCCCGTCTGCCCCTCCACCCACCCAATGCCTTGCTGCCTGCCCGACCGCCTGTCCCGGTGCAAGCGTGCCTGCCTGCCAGCCCGACTGCCTGCCCCGGTGTGTGCCTGATCGTCCGCCTGTCCGCCTGTCTGCCCGTCAGCCAGTCCCCTCACCCCCGAACATTTGCTACCTGCCCGACCGCCTGACCCGTTGCTCGTGTGCCTTCCTGCCAGCCCGACCGCTTGCCCCGGTGCGTGCGTGCGTGCGTGCCTCTCCGCCCAATCCGCCAGTTGGCCCGTACGCCCGTCTGCCCCCCCTTCACCCCGACGCCTTGCTGCCTGCCTGACCGCCCGCTCCGGTGCACGCGTGCATGCCTGTCAGCACGACTGCTTGCCCCGGAGCGTGCATGATTGCCTGCCTGTCCGCCCGTCCCCCTCCCCAGACTCCTTGCTGCCTGCCCGACCCATTGCGCGTGTGCCTGCCCGCCAGCCTGACCTCTTGCCCCGGTGCGTGCGTACGTGCGTGCCTGCCTGCCTCTCCGCTCATTCCGCCCATCCCCCCACCCCTGACCCCTTGCTGCCTGGCTGAACGCCCGAACTGTTGCGCTCGTGCCTTCCTGCCAGCCCGATCGCCTGCCCCGGTGCGTAAATGCCTGCCTGTCCACCCATCTGCCTGTCCGCCCGTCCTCCTGCCCGACCCCTTGCTGCCTACGCGACCGCCCCACAAGGGACGTGCGTGCCTGCCTGCCAGCCCGACCACTTGCCCCAGTGCGTGCGTGCGTGCCTGCCAGCCCGACTGCCTGCCCCGGTGTGTGCCTGTTCGTCCACCTGTCCGCCTGTCTGCCCATCAGCCAGTCCCCTCACCCCCGAACATTTGCTAACTGCCCGACCGCCTGACCCGTTGCTCGTGTGCCTGCCTGCCAGCCTGACTGCTTGCCCCGGTGTGTGTGAGCGTGCCTGTCTGTCTGCCCGTCCGCCCGTTAGCCCGTCCCCCCTGACCCCCTGCCTGCCAGCCCAACAGCTTGCCCTGGTACGTGCGTGCCTGCCTCTCCTCCGCCCGCCCAACCCCTTGCTGCCTGCCCGTCCACCCCCATGCATGCCTGCCTGCCTGGCTGTGCCAACCCGCCCGCCTGTTCGCCCACCCAAC
>NW_013952764.1:1925-3003 GCF_001266775.1 Austrofundulus limnaeus | reverse complement strand
CGACCGCCTGCCCCGGTGCAAGCGTGCGTGCCTGCCTGCCAGCCCGACCGCCTGCCCCGGTGCGTGCCTGCCCATCCGCCCCTTTGCCCGTCCCCCTCCCCAGACCCCTTGCTGCCTGCCCGACCGCCCGACCAGTTGCGCGTGTGCCTGCCCGCCAGCCCGACCGCTTGCCCCGGTGCGTGCGTACGTGTGTGCCTGCCTGCCTCTCCGCCCATTCCGCCCGTCCCCCCACCCCAGACCCTTTGCTGCCTGCCCGACCGCCCGACCAGTTGCGCGTGTGCCTGCCCGCCAGCCCGACCGCTTGCCCCGGTGCGTGCGTACGTGTGTGCCTGTCTGCCTCTCCGCCCATTCCGCCCGTCCCCCCACCCCAGACCCTTTGCTGCCTGCCCGACCCATTGCGAGTATGCCTGCCTGCCAACCCGACCGCTTGCCACGGTGCATGCGTGCCTGTCTGCCTGCCTCTCCGCCTATTCCGCCAGTCCGCTCGTAAGCCCGTCTGTTCCCCCGACACCTCGCTTCCTGCATGACCACCTGCCCCGGTGCACACGTGCCTGCCTGCCAGCCCTACTGCTCTCCCCAGTGGTGCGTGCATGCCTTCCTGTCCACCTGCCCGCCTGTCCACCCGTCCGTCTGTCCGCCCGTCCCCCTGACCCCTTGCTGCCTGTCCGTCCATCCCCCGTGTGTTCTTGCCTGTCTGCCTGCCTGCCCGCCCGCCCGTCTGCCCCTCCGCCCACCCAACGCCTTGCTGCCTGCCAGACCGCCCACCCCAATGCGTGCGTGCCTGCCTGGCTCTCCTCCCGTCCGCCTCTCCGCCCGTTCGCCCGCCCGTCGACTTGCTGCCTGCCCGACTGCCCGCCCCTGTGCACCCATGTCTGCCAGCCAGCCCGACCGCTTGCCCTGGTGCGTGTGGGCGTGCCTGCCTGCCTCTCCCCCCGCCTGCCCAACCCCTTCCTGCCTGCCCGTCTGCCCCCCCATGCGTGCGTGCCTGCCTGCCTTTGCCAACCCGCCCGCCCGTCCGCCCACCCAACGCCTTGCTGCCTGCCCGTGTGTGTGTGTGTGTGTGTGTGTGTGTGTGTGT
>NW_013952764.1:0-1077 GCF_001266775.1 Austrofundulus limnaeus | reverse complement strand
TGTTAAATATTCTAGACCAAAATTAAATGCTCATATAAGAAGATATTTGCTGTTACAATCTAACACAATCTAACTGTATTCTCTCTTTTCAGTCTTGCTGCACACTGATGGCAGCCTGTGTGTTGTGTCGGCGGGTTGCCAGGTTTCGCTCCCTCACAAACTGGGGAAGAAGTCTATTCCAATCTAAACACACGCACATCAAACCAGAGGATGACATAAATGATCAAGAGGAAAATAAAGCGTTTCAACACCAGAAAAATGCACCCCAAAGAGAATACAGATTGCATTACAAGCCGTCGTCTTACCATCATGCTGCATGGAATTCTGCAAATTGTCGCCAGAAGACGGATTGTGAGGAAGAGGAGCAATGTCTCACAGCTCATGGGCCTTCTTTGTGGCAACAGGGGAATCACTACAGTGTGAGCAGCTTGCGGCATCTCTCGAGCTCAAAAAACACACTTCTTGACTTGGCTTTTAACAAAGTCCCTGAATTGGAGGTCTCCCCTGCGTTACCCCACAGAAAGCAAGCATCACCAGATGTTAAAGTGGACACACGTGCCTTCCTTAAATGCCGGCCCGGGTACGCCTCCATGACCCTTGACCTCACCCAGCGACCTCCCTGCATCGAATGGGTGGAGGTGCTGCCGCTACTCGAAAATCTCTCCATCTTAAAGGGCAAGATGAACCCATCTGAAGTGTCCCAGCTTTTGGTCAAGCTCAGCAAGCTGCAACGAGAGAAGCATGTGTTGCTGAGGAGTGACCAGCGTTTTGTCAGGCTCCTTCTATATTCTGGAGAACACATTCACCACTTTTCACTGACTCAGCTGCTGGAGCTGCTGCAGTCCTTCGTGTGGCTGCAGATTCCCTTCTCTCACAGTGTGCTGGAGGTGTTCGAGTCTGAGCTGAGTAGGCGAGCCAACCATATGAGTTTACATCAGCTGTTGTTTGCTGCTGACCTGTGGCGTTGCATCAGGAGGCATGTGCCAGGGTTTTTACAGCACGTCTACAAACTGGTTCGCCCACATCTGGGACAAATGGGAGTTTCTGAGGCGATACATCTGTTGTATATTATAGGAG
>NW_013952763.1:540337-540906 GCF_001266775.1 Austrofundulus limnaeus | reverse complement strand
TCACCACAACAGCAGCCCCAAAGCCCCCTGTGGTTGGAGAGATCACTACAACTGCAGCCCCAAAGCCCCCTGCTTCAAACGAGACCATCACGACGTCAGTCCCACGGCCCCCGGCGGCTAACGAGACCACCACGACTGCAGCCCCACAGCCCCCAGCGGTTAACGAGACAGAAAAGACAGGAACCCCACTGCCCTCTGTTTCAAACGAAACCATCACGACGGCAGCCCCACGGCCCCCAGTAGTTAACGAGACCACCACAACGGCAGCCCCAAGGCCCCCAGCGGTTAACGAGACAGAAAAGACAGGAACCCCACTGCCCTCTGTTTCAAACGAAACCATCACGACGGCAGCCCCACGGCCCCCAGTGGTTAACGAGACCACCACGACGGCAGTCCCACGGCCCCCAGTGGTTAACGAGACCACCACGACGGCAGCCCCGCTGCCCCCAGTGGTTAACGAGACCACCACGACGGCAGCCCCGCTGCCCCCAGTGGTTAACGAGACCACCACGACGGCAGCCCCGCTGCCCCCAGTGGTTAACGAGACCACCACGACGGCAGCCCCGCGG
>NW_013952763.1:538956-539337 GCF_001266775.1 Austrofundulus limnaeus | reverse complement strand
ACATCTTTGTCTTATGTCTCAACTACAAATATACCCACAACTCTGCAACCAGTAACGCATGTTTCAAGTAAGTTAATTTTTTTTATATTTAGAAATTCAAATACAGTTTGCTGATGGTCATTAAACCATGTACTTGTTTCTTTAGCCCCTTCTTGCACAGAAAATAGCCATTACACTACTTGCATCCCTTCATGCAGCCCGACGTGTAGAAATATGAATGGCCCACCACAGTGCAGAGTCCAAAATTGTGTGGCAGGCTGTGTATGCGATGATGGCTTTGTACGGAAAGGAAGGGTTTGTGTACCCGTGCAAGAGTGTGGGTGTGTGGCAGATGGCAAAGTTTACCATGTGAGTAGTTTAAGATGAACCAAATGCTTGTTC
>NW_013952763.1:537195-537956 GCF_001266775.1 Austrofundulus limnaeus | reverse complement strand
CAATAGACCCATGGTTTACACATTTTTTCCAAAACTTTGTCTCACCTTGCATGCTGCAAATGTTTGTTTGCTTTAAATTGTACACTGTCTGAACCACTCCTGATCAGTTGTGCCATATCACTTCTGGTGGTGTTTTTGTTTTTTAACACTTAATGAAATCAAACTTCAGTATATTGGAGCTGTGACTCTTCTAAAATATTTCAATTTCACAATTTACATTAAAAATTACATTTCAACATGAACCATTTTCATTAACACAAATAACTCACCACTTTGGCGTGTCAAGTTTTAAGATATTGTCCATGAATGACTTGCTAAAAGCCACATTAAATATCTCATTACAATTGTTTAAGGTGTGACAAAGTGGCGTTCTGAGCATACATCCATAGCACTGTCTGTGCAACAACCTTCTCTTTTGTGCTGAAGAGAATATATTGCTGGTCAAAATGCATGAAGTTATTCATTTGACAAGTATAAATAAGTTGTCACCTGCCTTTTTTTTAAAATTATTACCAGCTGGCAACACTGAAAATTAATTCTAATTTAAAGATATTATCGGGACCAATGAAAATGCTTTTAATTTTTTACACAATTATATTCATGGCATTTCCTCAAAGACCAAAAGCGTTAAATGTTCAAACATCAGTTTTGTGTTACACAAAACCTGTTTAAAACTGTAAAACTGAATTGCTGAAAGGATTGCTAGCCCTCCCAAAAAAAACTGCCTGCCCTGTTTATACCTGCCTCCTACTGCTTTATGT
>NW_013952763.1:535199-535722 GCF_001266775.1 Austrofundulus limnaeus | reverse complement strand
GCCTCCTACTGCTTTATGTAGAGTGAATCTTGTGTTCAACAGTGCCATGGTAATGGATTATTTAGCCATTTATGTTTTAGTTTTATTAGGGGTGATGCGTTCTTATGACGGTGGGTAAACCATACTTAACATCCACCAGCATTAAAAAATTTAATATGTAAAATGATAAATTAACTCTTGAAAAATTAAAACATACTATTTGGGATATGTAAACTGACCTAAAAATTTATTATAAGGTGTTAAAGATAAAGCATACATGTTCTCTTAAGGATAAAGACAACTTCCTCAAAATCTAGGAACTTTAAATAAACACCAGCTTATACATGCTTTTAGTCCATGAAAACCTTGCAAATTGTTGGCAATTTCAATCAAAAATGGGAATGTTTAATTGATTTTACTGGAAGAACAACTTAATTTGTGATATATATCATACTGTATTTTACATGGTAAAATGGTAGGAAATTTAGCTTTTCCTTTATTTTATTGAAGACCCACAGAGTCGTATCTCCATCATGATGGGAAC
>NW_013952763.1:525002-534262 GCF_001266775.1 Austrofundulus limnaeus | reverse complement strand
GCTTGTTTTTTATAATTCCATGAGAGCTGAAAGAGTTCAGTCTAGGAGGAGAGGGCTTTGACTTCAGACGGTCAAAGGTCAATCAGTGGCAAGATGAGATGAGGGGAAATGGGCGTATTCACTACAAATAACATAATTGTGCTTTTTGGTTTTGTAGCTCAAACCCCATTTGCAAGCTCCATTCCAACAGGTATTTACCATTACATATGTACATCCATTCTGTTGTTTTTACTGCAACAAATGGATCCACTGCATTTTTTTACCACCATTTTTTATCATTGTAATATTTGACTTTTCTCAAGTGTCSTATTGATCTAATAAAGTAACTTGTTTTAACTTTTGGTTTCTTTTTTTTTTTTAGCTTCAGCTGCTTTTATGAATTTCAATGTGACCGGTAGGTTCCAAAGCACAATTACATACAGGTCTACAGTTTTCTACAAAACAATTCACAAGACAATCAAAGACAAATGTGGAGGGAAAAAACTGGTAAAAGTATGTTCAATGTTATTTGTCACCTAAATTTAAAAATTTTAAATCTAGCTAAATTTTAGATTTGTACCCACAGTAAAATGCTAACTAAACAGTTAAATTTCTGAAATTCTGTAAGCCATCGTTGGAAACCACTTTGGATTATTTGCTGTTTCTCATGTGTTATTTGATGATGACACATGATGTCAGACAACTAGGCTGACAGGTGATTACCATAGCACAACATATTTTCTACTTCCTGTTTTTATTACTCTGCTGTAAGAGGTGGCTCTGCTGCATACTTCAACTCTTTTGTTTTCAGTTGTTGCAAGCCATCTCCATCTATCCATGTAAACATAGTTTTATTTGATACCTACGAGGACACAACAAACAGCAACTTAAACATTGGATTTTTCTGCCAYAATAAGTACTGGCTGTTACTAACTCTAGGCACCAGAGCACAAGTTCTGCATCCTTTACCACACATCTGCAGCCCATGCTATCAAAGTACAACATTTGAGTACAACTCTAATGAAAGATACTCTTTTTTTTCATAATCCGATTGCTTTATTTCCAGTATTTAATGCTACAGCCAACAGTGCCACACCTCCCTTTGTTTCTTCTACAGTGGTTTCCAGTCAAACTACCAGATCTTCATCTTCTGATGGCTTCAGCACCACCATCTCCACATCTACAGCTGAGTCGTGGTCAGTTTAAATCTATTTAAGCATCTTTCTTATTACTTTGCCATTTAAAATTATATCAAAATCTAACTCTGTCCGTCCATCCGTTTTCTGGCACTTATCCAGGGTCGGGTCACGGGGGCACCAGAGTAAGCAGAGAGACCCAGACTTCCCTCTCCCCAGCCAATTGGGCCTGCTCATTCGGGGGAATCTTAAGGCGTTCCCTGGCCAGCCAAGAAACATAGTCCCTCCAGCGTGTCCTGGGTCTTCCCATGGGCCTCCTCCCAGTGGGACATGCTTGGAATCTCACCAGGGAGAACTGATGTTTAGGCGATTCTTGATCAAAGATCCATCTTTAACATTTGTGTGGGTTTTTTTTAACCTGTGTGGGAGACACCATCCTCCTGCATGAGCTGTGTGTTAAATGACCGAGACGGAACGTGGAGTCAAAGTTTACCCATTATTATTATGCCTCTGTCTGCAAGGGAAGTAGTCACAAAGCCTGTTTGGCATGTGTTGTAACCAGTGGTGCTGATGTCTCTCCACTAATTATCCATTAATGGGTTTGCACACGAAGCCGTCATGGAACACAGATTCCAACTCAGCAACCACTAAGAACATGAGTCACATGAACTTCTATTGRCATAAAAATGCAGGGCAACAGCTAGTGTGAAGATTAACTGGTCCATTGTTTTGTTTTGTTTTTTGTTGGTTTTTTTTTGTTTGTTTTTTAGATGCCGAAGATTTGATCGTTCTTCTAAACACCCATTTTGTTTCCCTTAATGAGCAAAACAAAAATGACAGTTTTCAGGCTTTCACCAATGTAAGTACAAATCCTCTTCAAATTTACATCTCACAGTATTAGTTTCACAGAAGATGTCTGCCTCCAAACAATATTTTTCCCTCATCCACAGTATTTTCTGCAGAATATTTTCCAGTGGAGCTGCAGAGGCTGCCAACTAAGATTTTTTTATACTGTATAACCGATGGAAACACAAGATGTACTGTGACAACAGGATGCAGAAAATGATGTCAAATCTAAATCCTTCAGGATGAGATGCAATAATATATAATGTAACATGGTTTATTTAATGTTTATTTAGTTTAACAGCTCATGTAAGCATTGGTGTATCAATAAAATAAAATACTGTTCTGACTTTTTTTTTCTTTATGGTAATCAGATCGGGTCACTTCTGTAAACGAATGTAAGCTTTTGAACACCAGAGTTTTCTGTTATACAGATTTATGGAAATTCTGTTTTTTTAGTTTTGCTGTTTCTCAGAAGTGGTGAATAAGATATTTAATTTTAGACTGAGACAATGTATGAGTCGATGAAATGTATTTGATTTATCTTTTGTTTTTGTAATGATGTGTTTTGTCTTTCTTGTTTTCTCTGGTTATTTTTATCTTATTTAATTATGTTCTGTACTTTACTGCTACTTCTATTTTGTTACCTTGGAATGTAAGTAATTACTTCCTGTTTCAAAACCAGTGACCTATTTGTAATTACTTCCTGTAAAGAATCTCCATTTACTGTAATGCTGCAATCTGTGTGCTACACATCCCTGTATAATTGTGTCTTTGTTAGATTAGGTTGTAATTTTGGTTTCCTAATTTAACAAGCCTTATAATAAACACATTACTCCATTACTCCATAAGCCAGATTGCATAATTAAGTCTAACTATGATCATGTTGAACATTTGTTCCAGGACTTATTATGAAAATAGTTTTCATGTAGATTTGGTTTCAGTTTTATTGAGTAATTCTGGGACCAATAAAATGAGAGCTTTCTCATCTGCTCATCAACACTCAAGAGTTTCAGGTTTTTAGGCTGAATGTGTAAAAAAATTAAAAAACGAAATTAAATAAATAGCATTGCTACATCTTTACCAGCAGATGGCAGCATATCCTCAGTTTCTTGCAATAATTAGACTGAAACCAGCAGCTTTTCACTTGGGGATCAAATTGTGATGTATCTCAGTCTGCATCCTACAAATCCATTTTATATGCTACTTTTATTAGACACTCAATTTCATCAGCTTTGTTTAATGTTAAGTGAAGCAACAAAAAATGTAACAACTAAACTGAAGGGAAAAAATGTAGGCCATTTTTATATGATGACTTTTCTTGTTTGTAATTCTGGTGACTGTCTCCAGTAAAGCTGTGGAAAAACAGCCACAATAAAGAGGAAAACTTTTTGACCACATTGCATGAACAACATTTACAACCGAGCATTTGCGCCCAACATGACAGAAGACCTAGGTATGGCGTACACATGTTGACCCCCAGTGCCTCAAAGGAGGAGGATGAGGCAAAGATCTAATTAAGAGGGATGAAGCAGAAACAGGCCCGCACKGCCTCGGGGACCGGCAGGAGCGGATAGTTCAAATTAGACCAGCATTGTCCATTCAGGCCAACCCGTGACCCCTTAGATTTAATTGTGAAGAAGGCCTTCATGGTGTGTTTTGCATCTGTGAGAGGCCATACCACTACCTGCCCAGCCAACAGACTGCTAATCTGAAGCATCCTCCCTTTCTCTCTTTGCAAAGGTAAAATCTGTGACGTATGGCACAAATAAGAAGCTTGTGTTTCTTCCCAGAGCCCTCTCAACAACATCTCACTGTTCTTTTGAGTCTTGAGTTCACGTTTCGCCACGGCTTTGTAAACTTAGCTTGCGCGGGGGTCACCTAAAGGTTGGCGCGGCCCTGTAGCTGCCCATCGACTCGCCGCAGATCAGTTACAATGTAATGGCAAAGGAATGTCGCTCAATCTCGACTACTGCGCTGCGCTTTCGACTCTAATTAGATCCAATTAAAGCCTGGGATGTCATTTTATTTTAGCAATAACACTTAGGGGTTAAAGTGAGAGAAAATACTGTCATCTTCAGTTGGCAAATACTGCAGATTTTTGTTATTTTTTTAGTTACAAAGATGATATATTTAAATTCATACTTTCTTTAGCTCTCAGTAAACCCAAACACACACACAGAATCCATGACATCTACGTCATGCCGTTGCTCCTCGCTCCCCGTGGCGTGTGCCTGTTGAATGCTCCAGTGTTATTGATCCTGATTAGGCCTCACAGGAAGAGATGCCGGCCTGCCATTGACCCACACTTTCTGCATGTTTCCATACTTCTCTCAGATCATCAGAGGCAGCTGTCTTCCTCCTGCCAGCCGCCCGGCGGGCCGGCCGGCCAACTCGCGTGAGGTTCCTGATTGTCAGTTGGAAAGGAGGGCGAGGGGCGGCAGAAGCGAGGGGGTGGAAAAGTTGTAGATTTTGCAAAATCACTAGCAGGTCTCGCCTGACGTTCTTCTGGCTTGGTGACTGTCAAAACATTTCCTACACGCAACCATACCCCTCCTCCACGTTTTCTTTTTTTAGAAAAGCCTCATGGGCTGCTCTCCTCCTCAAGGTAAAACTTCTCTGCCGTGTGGCCTGTCTGCGTCGTTCGGTTCCCAGTTCCCATGAACTCCTCGTAAGGGTCCTTGTTCTCCTCGTCACTGCCGATGAAGCACTTAAAGAGAGACAAGGCCAGGAACGAGTAGAAGACCATCACGAAAAGGATGTAGAAGTAAGCGTTGTCATAAGTGTCCCTGGAGGTGGAGATGGGGCTCAGGGTGGTGTTGGAAGCGGTCCTGTTTGCTTGACACTCGTGAATACTCGCGCCCTCGAGAAGATGACGACAGTGGGCGAGCAGAGAAATAAGAAGACTCCGGTTCGTGCTTTTCATTTCAAAATCAGGGGTCATGTTTGCTCAATTAAAAATGAAAAAGAAAGTGRGGGAATTTAAAAAGCCACAAAGGCGAAGGAAAAGCGGACGGCAGACTGCACGAGAGGGAGGTTCTCTCCACTTTAGGAAAGGCATGCTGTTTGTCGCCCCACTCACTCTTCTGCAGACTTGATAAGGTGGTATTTCAAAGATAAAGCTTCGTTTCTGCTGCAGAGAAAATAAAAAAAGAAAGGGATGGACTCTTTTTTTTTTKAAAAAACCTCCTGGAGTTGTTTGACAGTTTAACCAAGGAATCATATAAACTAGTTTATCTTCATAAAAATTCCTAACATGCAACATTTCTTTTAATATATTTTTAATTCCTTTGCAGCTTAACTGTATGTTTTTTTTCTTCTACCCTTCACTTTTTATTTGCGGGCTGAAAGCTGCAGAGACGCTTGGACTGTTGTCAGCTCCGGTCAAGTAGTCTACTCATTTCAAAGAGTGCTGGGGTCAAAGGTTAAGTTGTCTCCAGTGTGTTGCTGCTTGACTGACACTTTGTTTCAAAGCAGCCCCTTTGGCTTTTTCCCTCAGTGTGTCTTACAAGTTGAGCACTTGTTAAAAGAAAAATAATTAAATTAAAAAAATTATATAAAAGAATAAAGTTCAGAAAAAAACACAAACTAATCGGGAGAAATGCTGCCCAAAAACTCAAAACACAATTCCAAAACTGCACAGAGGCTTGTTTTTAGAGCTGTATGTTGAATGACATGAACAGCTGCACACCTGGTCCTCCAAAAGAGAGAGTGAAAAAACACAGGAGAGAATGATAAAAATGCACTTGTGATTTGTTTAACCTTTCCGAGGACTCTGCCCACTGGGTGAACATTGTTTTCTGTCTGTGTTTGACAGTCRGAGCCCACAGCCGTCTGAGCTGTGTGTGACTGATGTCCCGGTGTGTCTGAGGGCGGCTGTGCTCCTAAAATTTACAGCAGCTCTGCTTTAGTCATTAAAGGGTGTGAAGGAGCCACCGGGGAGTAGGAATTTGTCCGAAAGGAGTGTTTATGAAAGAGGATATATTTATGATTTAGTGCACCCGGAGTGTGTGTGTGTGTGTGTGTGTGTGAGGTACATAGTGAAAAATGAGAAAAATAACGTAAAACACTGCAGTGGGAAAATCTAATCAAATGTCATTTAAATGTTTTCAGGGATTTCAAGGGCTTTCAAAATAATTTTGCTTCGCAGATATTATAAATTATAGTAAATGGTGTAAAGTGTAAACACATTATTTTACTTGAGCTTTAACTTAGATTTTAACTATTTTAGTACTTTTAGTTTTTAGAACACATCAAATCTCTTTTTTTAATTTTCTAATCAAAGTAAATTGCCAATTCAAGAAGTAAATTGTACTTTAAAGTCAAATAATTCTTGTGAATGTGAGAAACTAAAACTTCCMATTTTTATAATTGTTTAGTAATGCACATCATCAGAATAGGCTGAATTTTTTTATATGTTTAGTTTTAAAACAAACTGGTATTAACATTAATGAATAAGTCCCAAAGTACACTTTCAGGATAATATTATGAGCAATCAGTATTTATTTTTTGATATGTTGTCATTCTCCGTTTGGAATGTAAAGCACTCTAAAACTGGCCAAAATGGAATGTTCTTTACAAACATGTTTCTGATTTAAAATCTGAGCAAAAAAATGTGTTAAAAAAATTCTGAATTTTTTAAAACAAACCACAAGCTAACAAAGTTTACTACTAGAGATTCTTGAGTACTTGTTTATTTACATTGCACTATCAAAGTAAGGAAATCGGCTACAGAACTGAAGTCCAAGTGTTTCGTGTTTTTTAATAAGTAAATTAAGAGTTTACACAAACATAAAATCTATGACACAAACTGAAAATTGAAGTATGTTTTTTATTCAAAATCACCAGAAATAACTATTAAATTGGTTTAAATATTTAATATAATTTAACAATTATTCACAATGTTTGTAATTATTATCTCATCAGCTTACTAAGCACTGATGCAAGATGTCAACAATGAATTGCTCATGTTTTTCAATTGCAAATATCCTGTACTTTAAATTTGATATATTTTATGAGGATTTCCCTTATTAATGAATATTAGAAAATCTTTTTGTAATGTAATGTTTGTATTGGTTTCAATTCTGAATATACAAAACCTTATATGAAACATATTAATAAATCTCAATTTAACAGCCAAGCCTATTTTCATTATCATTAAATGATTTTGTTTACTTGATTTTCTTTTATTTTACTCTTAAATATCATGCATGAAAGGATTTAAAACTGTAATCTGGGCTTGCAGAGTTTAGAGATGACAAACGACACAAATTCAAATGTTTAAATATTAGCTTTTTTTTTCAAAATCTTTATTATAAATAGTAATAGTGCTATTTTTTACACAAACCTTGATAATTTCACACCATTGTAAATAAAAAAAATATGCAAAAGAAACATGGGAATAATGAAACATTGTGTAAGACCTTTTTAAGCACAGAGGAGCACTTTAGGAAATGTACAGACAAAACAATTGAACGACACTAAATAAATAAAAACAGGAACTAATTTTTCTGTGGATGGCTAAAAAGTCAACATGCAAAGCAACAACAGCAAAAATGTACTGTGAGACTGAAAATTATGTTCACTAGCGAAGCTTTTTTTTAACAACTTTTTTGTTTGCTATGATTCATTGCTCAGTAAGTTGCCCTGATTGATCAAAGCACACAACCCAAAATGAACAACATTGAAAAGATGGAGCAGGCTTTTGAAGAGATAATAAGAAACATTTGATCCGTGTTCATTTACAGCACATGAGGTATGAATGTATTGCACTTTCTTTGGGTTGCACCGACTCCACTTGACGTCAGTTTTATGCTCTCAATGGTTTTCCTGATGCAGCCACACTTTTGAGCTCCAACTTCATATACATGAGTATGCAGGTAAATATTCCTCTGCTAAGACACTGTGATGAAGACATTCTCAGAAGAGCGTTGCTGTCAAGCACTCATTCCATCGCTGTCTGACCATCCACCACAAGAAAACATATTTTTCTCATCAAGGTAGGTCATAGAAGTACSTCAAGTTCATCAAGTCCAGTTCTACATATGTTTCTGCCACTTATAAAACTCCCATAGAATGCCATGAATATGTGTACCCCACCATTTTTCCCCCCTCCTAAACCACTGGCAATAAAAACAGCACTTGGTCCTTGACTCACAAGCAAAGCAAGTGTCAGGTATCAGAGAAGCCTGTGCCTATATGGTCCTTAATTATTCCACTCGGGCTTCATCGTTGCCATCACTACACCTCCATCCAAACCGGCTCCCCTTCTTGCTAAAATAAAACACGATATCCTTCCACCTCCCCCCACTGCCTGCCTCGCTGTCCTCGGGGCTGGGGAAGTTGGCGAAGGCAGCGGATAGTTGTGCTTTCCAGAGACGAGTGAGCAAACAAGAGTCCACATTAGGGGGCTTCATATAATGAAAGGCACCTGAGGGGGAAAGAGAGAAAATTTGAGATGTTTTAAAATAGTTTATTCATTTCTCATTTGTATATTTTGATGTAATCACAGGGCATGAAATGAAAAGTTTAAAAGAACTTGTATTTAAAATAAATACCTATCTAGGAAATGTAAAAAGGAAATATTAAATTAAAACATTTGTGCCGCATGGCTCCTTTCATGGCCCACCGTTTTTTAGATTTTATATAAATAGTTTGCACTATCATTTATTATTTATTATTATTTAAAAGTTTATTTTAAACATGTATAGTAAACTAGCCATGCCCCAGTGTAAATTTTCAAAAGTATGTTGGTTATGGTTATGCTGGTATGCAGTTATGGATGTAGATTTTTTATGTGTGTTTCTATAGCAATATAGTCTGAAAAGTCATATCTTATGTGAATGTTATTAAATGTTGTCAGTTTTCATTTATCCCCCTAAGAGACCAGACCTTGATTGACTGCAAGGATTCTCAAGACTAAAAAACGCAACATACCRAGTAATTCTCAAAAGTTCAGTATCTTAGTGTTATGTTATTTAAATTTCAAAAACCAAGTTCTGATGGCGAGCAACACTGGAAAAGCAAACTGTACATTCAGATTATTCTGAATATTTGCTTTTTCATGACATAAACAGTTTTGTGCACTTCATGACTTTTTTCCTATATATTTAAGTTGTTTCTTACCCTCTTGGTCACTCGCAGCTTAGACAACCATCAGCTATCAAAAATATTATATACTGTATATAAACTGGCAATTAAGATTTTAGACAAGAAACCTGTTAGATTACATCATTGCCACATTTTTCAAGAAACTGAATAAGCTTAAGGTCAATAATTTAGTCAAAATATCTAATATAACAC
>NW_013952763.1:512527-524002 GCF_001266775.1 Austrofundulus limnaeus | reverse complement strand
TATGTATATAGGTCATAAAAATAAAAGTAAATATATAAGGAAAAAAGCGTTGAACCTAAACAATTTTGCAAACTATGCCAGGATTGATAGAACTACTTTAACACCGATCTATGTTTTACTGATCAGTAACAACTCCAAATCTGACMTCCACTGGTACACATGGTTCTAATCTTGGCCTGCCAAGGGCCATAATCTCCCTGGTCCTTCGTCAAAGATCCCACAAACCATGCTTTTATACACACGTACCTGTGCTCACATAGACCCACATTTTGCCAAACCCCCAAAAGCTACATGTGTGTCTCCCCTTGGTCGGGCTAAATTAATAAAATCAAGATGTTGCCGTTGACAGGCCGGTCAACATGTGGTAGTATACCTCAGATCAGCCCTCAACAGCAGACCCCTTACAAACCCTGACTAAACCCTCCCTCCTGTCAAACACGCTTTGGGAAGTGGCTCCTTTTATTTGGGCAGCTATCCTTGTTACACAGGGGTCATTACATGGCTAGGTGAGCTACACTGTGGATTTGATGGGCGAGCTCATCACATGGGGTCATGAAAGGACAGTCAGTTGAGAATGTGTGTTGGGATAAGGAGGCCACATGGATGGTCCGATGATGGTAATGTAAACTGAGGTAGCCTAGCCRACTAGCGCTCCCTAACACAGATGTAATTTCAGTTCAGCACACAGTTGATTTGAGAAGCTTCCTCATCAGAGGGGGGTCTTTGCAATTAACAGGGGCTGCGGGTTTTAAAAAAATCTAAACTTAATCATGAAGTAACCTCTCTTTAAACAATCAGTAGGGTGGTCAGCATGAATGTGAGTAAAATCTCAAGGTAAAACATTTAAACTGGAGCTACTACCTTGCTCTGACTGTACTGTCCATACTGGTAGGTGGGGTGATGGTCGACGGCGTAGGCTGGGGAAGTGTAGGAAGGTGGGCAGTAAGACTGAGTGCTGGGTAGGGCAGGCATGCTGGTCAGGCTTGGAAGAGCCTCCAGTCGCTGAGAACCGTGGCAGCTAGCAGCCATTGCTCCATTAGGCTCAATGCCTCCGGTGAGCGGAGAGAGGGCAAAGTCACTCTGAGACTGATGTGGGACTCCGCTTGGGTTCAACAGGCCCATCACCTGAAGGTAGACACAAAAACCTGGTTCATTATAACAAATCAAACATTATCTGATAACAGCCAATGTGCATTTGATCTCATTTCTTTGGGTTATTTTTTTAATCTAATCACTGGATTAGTACATGTTCTCATTCAGCTTAACAAATCAAGGTTGTGATATTAGTTTAAAAAAAACATCGATTATCCCACTATCAGTGTCTGGAAACGATTTCTCTTTTGACTTTTCGAAATAGACCAAAGAATGTTTGTAATATATTATGTTTCCTTGTCAAAGCAGTTCAGGTTTTGAGCAGAACCAGTCTAAAAATAGTCAGTCCTATGGTACAATGTGAAATGAATTTGCATTTGTGAGGAAAAACATCTTTTTACGTAAAGTCTTCATTAAAGACCCCAAAGAGCAATGAGTGTGTGTTTGCTACCTGAGTTAGATTGGTGTCTCTAACAGTAGGTGAATATTTTTTTATGTGTAGCAAGTTTTTTTTCTTTCTGGTGTTAAGGCTGAGGGGGGTATCAGTGACACATCATGAACAGCTGCACAAGGGTCTGCGTGACAAGCAAAGTCATGAAAATGTCTTAAATAAGCGCAGTGAAAGAGAGAAGAATTACAGCCTGTGTTGATGAAAAACGAGCTTAAGTCAAGAACAAAACCAAATAGCCTCTAACCAAAGAGGTGAAGATTAATTAATACTAGGTGATACGACACTAAGGGCTTTCCCAGCTGACTGTCAGTTGGCTCCGAGATGTACACAAACTAAGGTAAGTTGTAACTGCATTTTTTTTCTGAATACATATTTTCCTTCCAGACAAACAATGCAACATATCAAACCCAAAAAATCAACTTCTATCTTGATGGTGATAACTTGAGTAGGTGCAATAATACACAGGCCTTGTATACTCATGGTATTTTAATGTGTAGCTATTATTAGAAATATATATATATATATACATCTTTTTTTTCTTACAGGTGGCATAAGTTACTTTAAAACTGTAACTGTCTTTGTAACAACAAAGAATGAAAAATAATGGCAGCACTTTATTATAAATACACATTATTTAGTCATACTTAATCAATAAGAAATGGTTAGTTAACCTTGAAAGCATCATTAATTAGGAATGATTCATATTGAAAAAGCTATAAATTAACACATTTATCAATGCTTTACCTATAAAGTTACCAACATATTCATTGCTTATTCATTATCGATAACTCGTAAATCAACTATTCTGTATACAGTGTGTATACTGTATGCTTACATAAATGTGCTTTCACACCATGTGAGATATGTATTAATGGTTAGAAAACATTTGAAATCTACTAATCCTGCATCACATCAATTATTAAAGGCAGATAGTTGTTTTGTGAACCCTTCTTAAGTAAAGACTATGCTTTTTCAAGTATTTGTTAATGTAGATAAAACCCTGAAGGCCCACAAGTTCCTTTTCACCTGTGGAAATTGGACCAAAATCATGGTCATTTCAAACCATCTCTAAGCATTAATACATGTCTAAGACATGGTTTGAAAGTACATTTATTTGAGCATTTACACAGTCTACAGAATAGCTGATTCATGAGTTATTAAGCATTAATGAACAATAAGTATGTTGGTTTTGGAAGTAATTAGCCTTCATGGGTAAAGCATTAACAAACGTGTTAATTTATAGCTTATAAAGTATGAATTATCTTTCAGTAATGATCTTTTCAAAGTAGCGAACCATTTATTAATGATCAATTAATGCTAAATAATGTGTAGTTATCATAAAGGTTTTTCCAAAATAATGATTTTTTATATGAAACAATATTCTGAACTACAGTTTATGCAAAAAAAAGTTTTGTTTGTATTGATATTTTCTCAAGCACTAACACTGAGTGCAGTACGTGTGCATGAAAGTGTACAAACAGTTTGTGTGGCATATACCTACAAGCTTGCAAAAAAAATAGGTGTATGATCTACACGATAGGGTACTATTTCTCAGCAACTGAAACAGCAGCAGTTCCTGATAGTGTGTCTGTTTTGAGGTTGTTCCGGAGATTAGGTCCCAGGGGGGTGCAAATCCTGGCCGCCTGCTTCCTTGGTGAGAAAGGATTGCTTTGGTATGCGCCAGATCAGTGCTGAGAGGCCAGAGATGGAGAAAGCCATCGGCCTGGCTGCTGCAGAGCTCACCGCTCCAGTGAGAATATTGCTGATCTAAAGCAAAACGTATCCATAACGAGACTCCGTGACCATATCTGGAGTCAGTGGAATCCTCTGATGTATACGGAGCAGTAAGTAGGGTAGAGTTGCATTTATGGACAAATTTGGAGTCCAGATAACACAAGGGGCATCACTCTTGCTAGGGCCTCGAAGAAAATCCACCACGGCGATCCGACAAAACCGAAGCTGTAAACTTTTCCAAGTGCAAAGAAATCCCCAAGTATCAATGTCATAGAATTTAATCACTTCTCATTTCCTCTCCCTTATTAAGTTAAAATTAATTGTCTCATCATGTGATAGAGAGAAAACTGCACTGCAATAAACATTCGAATTGCTGCAATGAATACACGAATTAAAACAAATTAGCCAACAAAGTGATTCATTTGCATATATTACACACTCTGTTAGGAGGGGATAGATTACTTCATTTCAATCAATTAAGACACTGGAACACTCAGTGATTACATTCCCAGACGGAGAGAGCCTTCGAGGCATGCCGTCCGATCTGTGAGATGAGATTCTATAGAAGCCGACCACAAAAGGTTAATGGCGAAACCATCCAAGGGGCCAGACCACCTTTGGCCTCTTTATAGGAATTTTAGCTCCTTGGTGACCCTATGGCATGAGTGAACTCATACCAGAGTTACAGAAGGCAGCTCCAGATTGCATACCAAAAATGCTTCCACAAAGTTTCTAAAGTACGAGTAAAAAGTTGCGACTTTTAATTGAATTTATCTTCATATTGTTTGAATAAATTGCAAACTAGTAATGTTTTAACGGCTAAACATGTATGTTTTAGCCCATAACTTTGGCTATTACATCAAAGGAGTCAATTATAACTTTACTCTCAACCTTCCAAGAGTGCACCCCAGCAAACAATGCTCTCTTGTTTGTCAATTCTTGGGCACTCAGACAGCAACAAACCTGCTCAACACAATTTTTTTTTATCTTTGCCTACCAGGAGACTGAGATTCTCTCTCATGGGAATTAGTACCCAGCATGCATTGCAAAAAGGCCAGCCACCCTTTGTGGCGGTTAAAAGCTCGTTTTACGCCTGTTAGTCCATCTTCTTGGCCGATAGGGAGCCACCGATGGACACTGATGACTGTGTAATCGACCATAATTGTCTTTTCAGTTTTGATTTGTGTCATCATCTGACAACCATACATCCTTCCTCGTGTCTGGTACTTTCTGCCAGTCTGGTGACTGACGTTTGCCACATTTCAAATTCATCAGACTGTCTGTCAGAGTAAACAAAAATGAAAAGCTACCTAGTTCTTTACCCTAACAAGGTTTCATCAATGACAAGATAATCACACCCCCCGCTGTAGGTCATACAGAGATGTGTGTGTGTGTTATTATTTATCCATATGGTGTGTTTCATGAAGAACCCTTTGCCATCTGTTTCCTAACGGATTCGAACTAGACTGGTGTGGCAATTTTTCGCGCAACTTTGAAGTACAGAAATACATTTGTGAATGTATGTGTGTGAATGTTTCAACATGTCCTTTGGTACATGTACCAAAGGTACGAGGTGCACAGACTGACCTGTGGCGAGAGGCTGTTGCTGATGCCGGGGTTAACGGTGCCGGTGTGTCCAGCTGGGCTCACAAAGCTGTCTGAGTATCCTGAGAAGTTGTGTCGCCCCGAGGAGAGGCAGTACGCCGAGCCTCCGTCCTGGGAAGTTGCAGACGAGCTGATCCCAGCCTGGTGCGCGGAGGTTGGTGGCAACGGCTGCGGTCGATGGACGGTGCCAGGCTGCTCTGAGGTGGCTGAGAAGAGAACGCTCCTCGTGAATTCTAATGTTGCTTATGAAAAAATGTGATTTCAGTTTCATCTTTAAAGACATCGGAGTAAATATTTGTTTATGCTGTGTTTTCACCTTGGGCGATAGAAGTCGGAGGGTAAGGGCTGTCTGACAGCTGATAAGGCTGCAGGCCCGGCATAGCTGACGGGGGAAAACCACCAGGTATGAGGTGGTTAAAGGCCATCAGCTGATTGGCTCCAGCCTGCTTCCTCCACCGAGCTCTTCTGTTACTGAACCACACCTGGGAAGAAGAGCGGAGAGTTTCCTGAGTCTAGCTACCCTCGCGCAGTAATTACATGCTCTTTTTCATTCGTGAGTGTGCTTTGTTCCAGGTCAGTGACATTATATGTGTTGGAGGCCTCTCTGTCCCATAAAAGGAGAGCTAAACTGATAGAGATCTGAGCATCTGCGCTGAAACCACATCTCTGGGTAACACTGCAGGGCTGCTATGGCTGTTAGGCAGCTATCTAAATTGAGCATCTACTTGCAGATTTTAACATAGCTCTTTCTGGCACAAAAATATGTTAGCAAAAATAGAAAACTGGTTTCATACCAAAGGCCTGCAATATTAGTTTTTTTCTGAATATGCAGCAAAGGGGCAGGGGTGAGTGTCGGGGGGTGGGGAGTGAAGGGAAACACATGTCTAATGACAGTAAAGAATGCGTGGCAATACCCCGAGATAATTTAACACCCACGTGACGCGAATTCACGACAGAGTGACACATCTCTTCTCTGTCAAATCTTCGGAAACTTGGTGAGTACAGACGTGTGTTCGAACCTGAACTCGAGCCTCAGTCAGTTTGGCCCTCTGAGCCAGCTCCTCTCGTGTGTAGATGTCGGGGTAGTGCGTCCGCTCGAAGGCCCTCTCCAGCTCCTCCAGCTGCTCGGCTGTGAAGGTGGTCCGACTACGGCGCTGCTTCCTCTTTAAGGGCAGACCCGGCTCGGAGTCCACGTCGGAGCCCTCATCCGAGTGACTGGCTGGGATTGCAAAATAAGCACACACTCATTTGGAATCGGGCCAACAGAGGGTGCATTTTTAATACAATAGCCTTGATTCAAGACAAGGGCTTATGGTGTGGTGCCACTATAAGGTTGTGTCTCCCAACTCCCTGGTTCCTGAGGGGATCAAAAGCCAGGGAGTGCTTGAACACAGATTAAAGAGGACTATAGCCCTCTGGGGCATCGATCGCCTGGTGTCTCCTGATCTTACGCATGCTGTGTGCTACACTGATAGCATCCTTTTTTTTCTTTTTTCTTTTTTTTGAAGAAAATAAAACACTGATAGCATCCTATAGTGGAAGAAAGGCAGCTTTTTGCAGGTGCTTCTTGATTTGTTCAGTTTAAACATCAAGACAAAGCGGTGGTGACAAATCCACCCCAAAGAGACACCTCAGGAAGAAAGCTCACATGGCCTTTTTGACTCACAAATTACGTATGCCGTAAACATGCTCAGAGTGAAGAAATAGGTGGCAGAGCAGGTGTAAGTAAGAAAAAAAGTTTCAATATGAAGCTAGCCTCTTTGTACCGGATCTCTCTCTCTCTCTCTCTCTCTCTCTCTCTCTCTCTCTCTCTCTCTCTGCCCTCCAGATTTAAAGCTTTAATTAAAAAAGTGCCAAGTCAGACATTTAGAATGGGAGGGTTTGGGGGATCTCCCCTTGCCTCTGGAGCCTCTGGAAGCAAGCAGGAAATGTTTGCGCCGGTTGCCAGTGTGTGTCTGACCAGGCATTACACACGGATTTGGCCTCTGGGAATGCTGCAGCTCAAAGGGCCGCTGGCAAACAAGATTCTCATGCTAAGACAAGCTCTTTATTACATTTGAAACAGGGGCGCCACGCTGGCATACAGACGCTCTGGGACGGTCCGTGTGAGCTTCGGATGTGGTTTGTTTATGTAAGAATCTGAGACCAATTGGAGCAATTTTTATAGTTCAACAGGTGCAAACGAAAGCCATGCAACCATACCAAGATGTTAAAACTTGAGCAAAAAACTCTAAACGACAGAGCATCACTAACTATTACTAGAGTTTTACAAGTGAACTCATTTGTTGTTTCTTTTATTTTCCTTTGGGTTTTTCTAATAACTCTAATGAAAACTTTCATCACAAACTATCATTTACTGGCAAATGATAGTGTTGTTGTTTTTTCATCCTGTAGCTTGGTCTTTGTCTTTTTCCATCTTCCTCTCCCACTTTTTTTTTGGAAGTGATGTGGCCAAGCTTTTGTTTCTTTGCAGGGGAAAGCCTGTGGCAGGGCTCTATTGGACCGATTACCACGCTCCATCTGTAGGAGCCATCAGGGACGCCCGAGGTCGCATTCAGGGGCCTGTCACCTGCCCAGCAGGGGAGTCGGGAGAGAAGGGAGAGACTGAAGGGTAGGATGGGGGGCTGTAGAGGCAGGGGGCTGAGTAGGGGAATGAGGAGTGGGAGGGAAATGGGGCACAAAAGGGTCCAGAGAAGGGCCACTGGAGCTGTGGAGGGACACAGCAGGGGAGCGCCCCTTCATCCCCTCCTTCCATGGCCTGAGGGGCACAAAGCTGGGGGATGGGGAAAGAGGGTGGGGAGAGCCAAGAGTTGACATGGAGGGGAGATGGGAAGGCACCTGAAGAAGATGCTGTAGAAGGGGGAGGAAAGTGAGGGGAAGGAGTGTGCGAGATTTTCTTTCACAGGGACCTGTTCTTTCCGTCAAACTCTCTCTCTCTTCAATTGTGTCTTTCTTTAGACTCACTCATCGCTGTGTGCACATCTTTAACACTTTCAGACACTGTTCTTACACTGCCCCTGGACTGATCTGAGCTGATGCAGGAGTGTAGGCTAGTTCCCACACATTCCTCACAATAAATGACAGAAGAGGACACTGGGCACACAAAGGGGTGTCTCGCCCTTCTTACATAAACACACAAATCAAATTTTACGCTGCAGATAACGCAATAGGGAGCTAAAAACATTGCCCAGTTTGGCTGTGATTCTGACAAAAAATATCAAATTATTATTCTCCAGGTGAGGCCTGCTTAAGTATTATTCTCAAAATAATATATGTTTGCTCATAAAACAAGTTTGAACATAATGGATGAACTATTAGGCACAGCTTGGAGTATTCAAGTAAATTCAACAGGTTTTTCACCTATAAATTAAATAAAATGCATTCACTCATAAAAAGTATACTCTTGACATCAGCATAGATGATCATTCAGAGTTACCATTCATGTGCAGAGGTATTTATTGATGGATTGCTCGTTGCCGACAGGAAATAAAAGGGGAAAACTCCAGGAGGTCTCAGATGTGAGCCTGGCAGACATCCACTATCAGATTAGCTTCACATGTAGCAGGAGTGCCTCTAACAAACCATAAGCAGAGGATAACGATTGGTCTAGTTTAGCACGTAGACTTCTACAAAACTGAGCTCATTCTGGCTTGCATCTATTTCCTATCCTTCCATAGATACCAACAAAAAATAGGGTATGTGCCACCGACATAAAACTATGCTCATAAATGCACATAGTTTGAGAAAATAAAGGAAAACTGCGACTAAGTACACAGGAAAATAAAAGCAACAAAAAGCGAAATTAAAACAAAGGGGTAAATTAAAGAAAAACAACAAAATCCAAGCATGTGGGTCAGTTTATGGCCTTTTTTAGGTGGGGGTGGCTAGCCCGTCCTCCAACCACTGTTAATAGGGAAGGTAATGGAGCTGGTGACATGTGTTCGCAACACGAAACAAAGACCATAAGAGACAAATGAACTAGCTATTTGCCCAGGGAAGTAGATCTGCTCCTTTCAGGCCATGGAGCGCAGCGCAAGCAAGCCTCTGAATAAAATAGCTGAATGCCACATAGAGAGCCCGAGTGAGCAGATGCTTTGGGGGGAAAAGAATGGTTAACTGACAGCTTATGGACTCAGCTGGGGTTAACAGTTTTCGGGGTGTGAGTGGGCTGCTCACTTGACTTGCTAAAGAGCCCCCAGGAACCTGCAGCTGCCTGGGAAAAAGGAGGAGGATGAGGAGGGGTGGTGTGTGTCTGTACGTGTGTGTGTGGGGTGGGGGGGGGTGGGGGGAAATAATAAAAAGAGTGTGAGATGATGATGATGTGAAAGAGAAAATAAAACACTGAGTAGAAGAGCACAGGAGGTTGGCACTTGACGGACAAAGGAATGGCCGGCGATACGGAGTTGAAAGATGTATCTGTGTCTAACGCCGGTGTGGTGACAAGAAGCCACAAATGGCCCTGCGTGGCTTTTATCTGTGCCCAGTGTGGGATGGTTATTATTTCGTTCCACCGTGGTGCAGTTAGGTGACAGTTTCACGGTGGCATTTCCACCCTCGGGCTTTAGACAAAGCAGCTCCACAGAACCCACACGGGGCCACAGCGAAAGGCCAGGCTGCTGCACGTTCCACTCAAACAGAGGGCTAACTAGCAAAGATCCATATTAGCCCGGCCTTATTTAGGTGAGACCAACAAACAAACCAAGCATTTCATTTAAAAACGCACATATTAATTGCAAAACGTTTTATTTTATATTATTTTTATTTTTCTGTTTCAGTTTTCCTTCTTATTTTTATTACTGTTGGATGTTGTTTTGTTTTTATTATCTGGAGGACTACAGATGTAAATTAGCCTTAGGCTAAATCTGGTGCAATGCATCAAATGTTTTTATGCTTATGTTTTAATAGTACATTGTCCTAACAAATAAATCCATTCATTCATTCATTCATTCATTCATTCATTCATTCACACACAGCACGATGGGTGGAGAAAAAAAACAAAATGGTACAATAGGTAAGTTTGTGATGAATGAAAATCCAGTAAGCAATTCTGATTCCTTGGTGGGATATCCTTTTATTGGCTGACACATTTTCCCAAACATTATCGTAACCTCCCTTTCCTGGGGCCTAATAGTTGTAACAGTCAAGTGACCCTAAGTTGGCCCCTGACCTTTTCACAGCGACTGCACAGCACTGCAGTGAAAACAGCCTTGCTACCACCGCTGCTCAAAGAAAACCTCGTTCTGTTTCCATCCTGCCAACAATTATGGCTCATTTTCTAAGCTAAAATGCAGGTAACAAACAGAGCAAACTAATGCACAAGTGCAATTCTTTTTTTGTTTTCCAGGAGGAAAAAGGTAATTCATCAGTCAGTAACAGAGTAGTGCTGGCATGTCCATAATGTGCAATGTGCTGAGCGAAAACAGCTCCACAAAAACTGAGGCTAAACAAAGTTAAGTGATTGACAACGCTGTCTGCCTTTACTCAATTAACCATCCCATTGTGCTCCTCTTTGCAAAGTCCCCTCGCCCCCGACCCTTTTCTCCTCACGTCTCTTTATCCTCCCCATCACAGAGTTTTGCTTGGCTAATACTTCCAAGGAAATAGAGAGCTCCTTTTTCTTCTGTTGGGGCTCCTCTTCTTGACCTTCTATTGCTCACTGCCTCGCTTTCAGCCACTTCACAGTGTCTCTGGGGTTAGTGGGGAGAATGCGGAGAGTACATCATCGCCGAGGGGCCGGGCTCGGGGCAGGACCCCAGCCCGTTACTTCAAAGTTGCCCTGCATTCATTAATTGTCCTTTGAATTAATATTGCGGGGATCACAATGCTGGTGCCAACGGAGAAAGAGGCTTTAATGAAGCATAGAGTCTGCATTCAGTTGCAGATCAGTTAGTGTGGATTTTTTCCTTTCTTATTTGAAGAAAGAGAGTCTTGAGAATCAGAAAAAATGTCTATCTACCCATTTACCCATCCACAACTTATCTATTAATCTATCTATCTGTCTATCTACCGATTTATCTACCCATCTATCTATGCATCTATCTACCAGTATCCATCTATCTGCCCCTCTATCTGTCTATCTACCCATCTATATCCACCCAGAGTTTCTGAAGTTCCATATTGCCGTTTGTTTTCCCCCCAGCAGGATAAACAAGCACTATAAGCTCTATTAATACACGAAAATGAAGAATGAGGCCCTCATATAAACTCTTCCACAATCCAGCCCTCAGAGGAAAATAGAAATGTGGCAGAAGCAGACATTCCTCTGGTTGCTTTCGAGCCTTCACTCTTGTTTAAACCTCCAATCACAGGATCTAACAGAAAAAGAAAATATCCACGTCCATCTTTCTGTTTACAGTTATGCGTCACTGCCATGTTTGCTCTGTGTGCGTGAAAGGGTTGTATCTGCTTATTTCAATGCCTCCCTATAAGTTACACAATGTGAAGGTCGGCTTAAGATGGGATAAACGGGGAGATTTGAGCAAATATGATTCACGTTTTGACTGCCTGTTTGCTGAAACACAAATTTGGTCTGTTTGCTCTCTCTCTCTCTCTCTCTCTCTCTCTCTCTCTCTCTCTCTCTCTCTCTCTCTCTC
>NW_013952763.1:510198-511527 GCF_001266775.1 Austrofundulus limnaeus | reverse complement strand
CTCTCTCTCTCTCTCTCTCTCTCTCTCTCTCTCTCTCTCGCAACATTTCCTTCAATCTAAATCTAATGCCAAAATCCCAGGGTGCCAGCAGCCCAGTTTATTTACACAAACAAAGTCCCACTCAGCCCCTTCGACAAAAAGCAGCTAAATCTTTCATGTTTTGTCAGCACTTGATTCCTCCTGTCCCCCTGGCTATTTGCCTGCCCGTGCACAATAGGGGCAGGAGAATGGCAGCAGATTGTTGGAATGCACCTCAATGAAACCAATTATTACATGTTGACTGCGTTCACCATGGCAGATTTGAAAGAACTGGGCCCATTCATTTAGGCACCGCGGGACCCCCTTTAAAGAAAAGTTATCCCTTTGACTGTTTGTTTGTATTTCTGAGCTTTTCTTTTTTTTTCCTTCTCCTTTCTGTCTTTCACCCCCCCCCCCCCGCCCCCCTGCCATAAACAGATCCTGCAAGAGTGGCTGTCTGTCTTTCATGACTTTGGTTACTTTAATTAGTTAAATGAGGCTAAAGGCTAAAGTCCTAATAAACAGCGGAGGCTATCAATTAATCCTGTCCAGCTTATGGCAAGAACAAATTCAAAAAATTTTAAATATTTCAGTAAATATAATATACCAAACATACACTTATTAGAGTAAATTTTTACTTTATCTACAAATCCGATTATAGGCAACTATTTTTGAAACGGTGTTATATAACCAATTATATATCTCTATGTTCCAAACAACAGCAATGATTTGAGCCCTTGCTGCAAACGTGATGCTGTCCTGTACGTTTAATCCCACAAACCTCAGCGCTCCCTTTTCCCAGACAAATAAATCTAAATGAGTCTGCTTTGATCTTCACACTTAAGGACAGCCAACAATGGAGGCAGAGGAGAAAGGGGCAGAGAGCAACAGGCCTCTCTCCCTGCCACAACAATGGCCTCTGCAAACACCTACTTAATCAATATTTGGCTAGAAGACACTCTTTCAGTCCCCAAATCAGTCTTTTCACATTATAATGAAGTGCCATAAAGGAGGAAAAACAACAACTACTTTCACAAGAAAGACACAGAGTTGATCTGTGTATCAATAGGGAGAAATAACGGCGTTCAAGGATAAAGTAGAAAAGCTTGAAACTGTGAATTGGAGAAACATTAAAACATAGCTTGGCATCAAATTTAGGTTTAGAGACAAACCATCAAAGAATATGAAAATTAAAAGAAAATTAAACGATGGATCATTGTATTTGCTATGAGAATAATCTGCTTTAGAAGTCAGTGGCTGCGTGGATCGGATCACGCACGTCTGCGCCGAAGGGGCCGAAAGGTGGTGGGG
>NW_013952763.1:508407-510188 GCF_001266775.1 Austrofundulus limnaeus | reverse complement strand
GGCTGTAGATGGGGCGGACTTGGTCAGAGATGGAAGTGTGGGACGAATAAAAGGTTTGGATTTAATCTAGTGTGGAGAAGAGTTTTTTTCCTGAGCGCACCGGGCTGAGGGCGACTCGCTGCGTAAAGACTAAAAATAAATTAATTAATGAATTAATCCGTGCGTAAAAGTGACCAAAGAGTTCGATTTGAGCTGAAGCTGCAGCCACTTTTTTGGTCTATACTCCAGACAAACGTTTTTCTATAGTCTCTTAAAACTGAAATGATAATATATTGACAAATCGGGTAGTTCATCAGTGCAAAAAAACTGCGTTTTTTTCTGGAGATCTGGTTAATAATTATTGATTCTATTGTGTCTTGAATTGGTTTTGTTCATTTTTACTTGCAACTGATCAGTCCAACAGGTTGTAAATCAACATGTGTTCGCCTAAAGGCTTGGCTTCTCCCTCTTTAATACAAACTGTTGACAAAAGGGGGTAAAAAAATAGTCAAAAATGACATTTTTTTTTACCCAAAATAAACCACTGGGCCTATTGGTGTCCCTGAATAATTCATCGCTCATTGCGGGTCCAGAATGTCTTCTCTCCCTCTTTTGTCAGCACAGTCCCTCTCCCTTCTTTTCTCTCCTCATTTTGAAAAGCTCTGGCACTTCTTTTTTTTTGTACACCACTGAGCCACTCACTGCACTTTGGCTTTTGTGCGCGTCAGACTGAGGTGCGAGTTTCAATGGACTCTCCGCGCTTTGTTCCCTGAAGTCCATCCTCAAGTATCCGATTAAGTGAAGAAGACGAAAAAAAAAAGGTTTCTCAACCTTGAAAAGTTAGACAAATGTTTGTTTGTTCTGTTCGTTGGTTGTTTGGCTGTATTTATTTATTTATTGAAAACTAAACTGTTAAAAAACATATTTTAACGTTTGATAGTTTTATGCGTAAAAGTAAATGTAGTTTAAAATACAATAATAAAATATAATAATGATATGTTTACGTTGGATAAACTGGTGGACAAAACTTTCAAACCTTTCATCAAAAGTATGCACACAAAAAAAACATAGCTGAAGAAAAGCAGATGCAGACATTCAGGGAAAAACATTATTATTTATAATAATAATAATAATAATAATAATAATGCCATTTAAAATCTCATCTGCACACTGGAGTTAAACTCACATCTGTCTCCCAGGATGCCATCGATGCTGTGTTTTGTCCGAGGTTCGTTTTCGTCCATCGTCCTCCTCTCCACCTCTTCTTCTTCCTCCTCTTCCTCACCGACTCCGCCGAACTTGGAGCGCATCACGCGGCTGATGGCGCTCACTTGGAGGAAGAAAAAAAAGGACAAGTTGGGAAAACTTTGAAAACTGCAGGCCTATCAGTCAATGACGCACGCTCATAAAACATTCAAACAAATACATATTTTTGGATTCATATTTTTACTGAATTCACCTGAAGGKACGGTGTTTCTGTCGCAGATGCCGTCTTTAAGCAGTTTGTCCCTGATTTCCCAGCTGAACATGCCCGGGTTTTCTCTCTTGTACTCCTCGATTTTCTTGTCCACTTCTGGAGAGGCGGTTTGCTTCAAGGACACAAAAGGGGGGAAAATCACCCTATATAATAATATTTATTGCTTTGTGCGTTGAGTTTAGCCAATATTTGAAATTGTCACGCAACTTTCTTTTTTCCTGGGAGCGGTGCTTCCCACAGAAACTGTTGCTTGATCTTGGGGGAAAAAGCGTAAAGTTTGGAAGTTTTTGGATTTGTTGCTTCATTTCTACCATATATATATATA
>NW_013952763.1:506798-508121 GCF_001266775.1 Austrofundulus limnaeus | reverse complement strand
TCAGAAATAAATATACCTGCTGAGATTTTTTTATTATTATTATTATTTCTCTCACCTTTGGCTTGCTGCCTCCGATGGCCCCGGGCCTGATGGAGCCCGTCTCCTGGTACCTGCAGAGGATTTTGGACACGCAGCCGTGGGACACCCGCAGCTGGCGCGAGATGACGCACGGCCGGATGCCGTGATGGGCCATCTCCACGATTTTGTGTCGGATGTGGTTCGGGAGAGGTCTGCCGTTGATGAAAACCCCTCCGAGCTGGTTGACCCGACCCTGTCCCAGCGGTGTGGAAACTGGACAGTAAAGAAATTCCAGAATATTTCCTGACTCTGTTTATTTTTTTTAAATTCTAAACTAGTGTTCTGCAAAGTTTTTAAAACATGGTTACGATGCAGAAATGGTCCTGAATTTAGGAAGAAAATTTTCATTTTAAACAAGCAAACTTAAAAAATGAATAAATAAATAAAAACTTGGACAATTTCTTTTTTATTAAATCCATTGGTTCTATTAAAATATATTTTAAAATTACATCAAAATTAAGTGTTTCTCGTGGTTTTGCAGCTTTGCTGAAGTTTTCTCTACGTTGTGCTCCTCTCCAAGATGAACACCAAACTGTACTGTCGACTTTTCCTTACCCTCCAGAGAGTATCCTCCCCGCGGGTAGCTCTGGTGAGGAGTGGGTCTCATCATTCTGGGTAAAGCTCCAGCGAGCGCCGCCATGATTCCTGACTGTCAGTCAGGCGACACTTCCAGTGGCTCTGCCTCTGCTTGTTGCTTTTAATTCCACCCCCTAAAAAATAAAGCACCCCTTCAAAGTTGAGCTTGGTTTCCCCCCCCACCCCTCTACCGTCACCCTTCAGCCTTCTTTCCCTCTACTGCGCGTCACCCGTGCGTAACAGGTTGGAGGGCAAACCGAGGGAAGTGGATCCGGGCCTGAGAGGAGCTGCTGAGGGATCCAGAGCTCGGTCTGGACTGGGTGGGCGGGTGAGTTCTGGGACCGAGGTGCGGGGGCTCTGACAGTCCTGAGGAGGATTAGGAAAGATGCTCTGACAGGATGGATGGAAGTCAAAGATTTTATCCGAGCTCGCTGTCCCCTCTGACTCGGAGCTGCTCGGCGCTGATTGGTGCAGGATCCGGACATTTGGAGGCAGGAGGAGTTCTTTGATTGGCCAGAAAGAGGCAAGTTCTGCTTGGACTGAGGTCAGTTTGTCACAGCGATAAACTTCTCTCAAACTGCACACTTTTAAATGAAATAATTCAATATATAAATTTCATTAAACTTCTGCAGAGCTGGGAAAAAGTACTGATGTCCTGTGGAGATACAT
>NW_013952763.1:503828-505330 GCF_001266775.1 Austrofundulus limnaeus | reverse complement strand
ACACACACACACACACACACACACACACACACACACACACACACACACACACACACACTTGACCACATGAGGGATCACTTGACTTCTCTGAAGCTTGTAGAGATGTGATAATTGCACTAATTAGGCGTGTTTAATGGACCAAAACCTTTTTTTTCCCCCTCCCCTTCTCTTCTTCAGGTCTACATGTCCTCCTGGTTCATTTATTTGACATCCCCTCACTTCCATCCCGTGGATGGTCACGAGCTCCTCAAACAAACTCATTTGTCTGCATGGAAGCAAACATTAAAATAAATCCAAAATACAACAAACTGCAAGAGATAACACATTTTCTTCTTCTTTTTTTTTTTTTAAAGGAGATGAAAACAAAGCCAGGTGTTTGGATAAATCTGGTCAAACATGTGCAAGATAAGTGAACATCAGATTTCAGATGTTAAGGAGAGATTTTTATYCTGACTTTAATGTTTGGTTTTGTGTAATGCTCCACAAGTCTCAGTGTCTACTCCTGTTGCCAGAGAGGGGGGAAAAAAAGAAATTTTGGTGTGGACACGGAACATGTGGAAACATTATACCTCGATAAAAGCAAGCAGAGGGGGGGTCATGGAAAGTTATCATACTAAAGTTTGACTATCATGAAAAGGATATCGGATCTAGCATGTCCAATTGATTACAGGGCCAAGCTGGGTCAGAAATGTGTGGCAGAGGTGGACAAAATGTTGCAGAAATAAGGAAGAATATGGAGACAAATATGTTGCATTAAAACAGTTGAAGTGAGAACCTAGAAACAAGTTGCCAAGTCTTTAATAAAAACATTGTTTTCCTGAGTGTTTTGATCCTGGCTGCTCTGAGATATTTAAAGAAAAACTGCGGGAAAGTTTAGTTTTGTTCAGGAACAGCTCAGGAAAGTAAACAGGGCGTGAGATATAAATGTAGATAAGACTTTAAAAAGAAATCGTCAGTAAAGCTCTATAAACCAAAAGGCCTAAAACTTCTAAATTCCCAATTTTAAAAAAAAAGTGTGACTCCAGCAGGTTATAACCCCAGTTTAGATTCTTCATTGGCCTTTAATGGTCTCATGTGAGCCTGGCTATTAGCTGTAAAACAACATGTTCTTTCCCTTTATTGGCCCTGAGGTGATCACGCTGTTGCTTTGTTGGTAATTTGGGGAAAATATTTCATTACATAAGTTTAACGTCATATGTTCTCATAATGATTTTAATCATTGCTGGCAGACACCCCCCACACCCCCCACYCCTCAAAAACTTAAAACACGGTTTGAATCACGGTTATTTGCTGTTGCTCATGCAGGCACACTCTTAAGACACACATAGGGAAAAAAAGCATGTCACACAATTACTGTAGCATCTTTGCAAAATGAAACATTTAATTGTTAAAACTGTTTTGCTGCAATTTCAAACACCCTGTTCAAATAGTTTTAAGTGTTTATTTACTGATGTCTTAAACCTTCAAAGAAAAGAAAAAAAAATTTTTTCAAGTAAAAAAAG
>NW_013952763.1:500907-502878 GCF_001266775.1 Austrofundulus limnaeus | reverse complement strand
ATATATACATTAACATGACAAGAATCTTAAAGATATCTTAATTACACAGAGCAGGCTAAATGTTGATAATCAGATGAACATCTCACATGTTGCAGGTTTGGACGATAAGGAAATGTATTCTATTGATGTTACGTGGCACAAGGAAAAGAGTGTTTTTGTCTGATGTGTTTGATCTTATCTCAGTATTTGTGGCCCACAGCGGTTCAGTGGGAACTCAAACTGGGAGCAGTTATCATAACAAAGACCTGTAAGATGAACTCAGGTGCAGGAGAAGAATCCAAACAGCTGCAGGGCACGCAGGGTTTAATTAATAGTCCAGCTCATTAGGTCTGAGGACCCAAACCACTGAGGTACCAGTTTGTGGTCTTGTGATGAACACACCGTCGCGCCTATCTGTCTGAAAGGAGCCTTTACTTCAGTGTGTGTCTGAAGAGGAAACGTCCTGTTACCTGTTGTTGAGGCAACACAATGATTTCCTCATCCAGCCTCTAACAAAATAAACTCTGTAGTGTTTTTCATTCTTGGTTCAAGAGAAATGCAGTAAAATTCATTTTTAATGGAAACCAGAATCAGAATCCGTAAAAAAAAACTGCAAAAACAAATTACTACAAAATCCAATTACCCTTTTGATTTTTATATTTTACAAAACACTACTCTTATTCTTTGTTGTGGYGTCGAATGTAACAATAGGAGAATCTTTATTAAATTTGTTTATTACATTGCCTGACCAATAAAAATTTTAATATGCAACTTTTCTACTTTGGATGCATGACAAATAAAAAAAATGCTAAAACTGTTATAATAAAAATTTGTGATCTCTTTAGGTTCATATCTTCAGACAGCATGACCAGAACAAGTCATCAGTTTAWTACAAACTTTTTTATCATTGTTTAAAAATGTTCACATAGTTATGCATTTTTACTGGATTGTTGTTGTTGTTTTTTTATTACATTTTTTATTTTACTTTTTGTGAGAAGGGCCTCTAAAGAAACTGATGCCATGCCTTTAAAATTATATTTGAGGTTTCAATATTTTTTCCAGACATTCACAATTTTTTCTATGTCTGAATACACTAAATTTCTTCGCTTGTGTCTTCACTATTTTATAACACTATACGTTAAAGCAGTGAAGAAATAACGAAGTAAATGTGATCACATCAAAGTATCAGAACACCAAAAATTAATGACCTGAATAGACACTTAGGTTCTGACATAAACTTAAAAATGTCAGACTGTGAGTGGTACTGAAGACACAGGACAAGTGTTTTTATTTACAGGTGCGGCAGTGGTCATCTATCTGAAAAGGAGGGGAAGAGTCCAAGGTAAGTCCAAAACATTTGAGAAGTTTATGATGAATATTGCAATGAATAATAAATCTTCTTTTGCTTACAGGTTTTTAGAAGATGAAGAGGCTCCAGGAGGATGGTTAATCCAAAGGTGAATAGACAAATCTTCAGGCAGAGTGGCACGTAGCAAAAAAACACCCAAACAGTGAAATCCTTGTTGTGATACGTCCTGTGGCAGAGTTTCCAATGGCGATCCTGGTAAGGGGAACTTTGTGGTGGTGGAACCTTTAACAAAGATACCAAAAGGTAAGTAACTATAATACTTTTACTTTAACTTTAACTTTTACTTTAACTTCAGCTCAGTGGCTTCTATACTCTACCACAGTGATCCCCAAACTACGGCCCGCGGGCAGAATCCGGCCCGCCTCCCCATTTGGTCCGGCCCCCAGAACAATACCAGAGAGCATTTAATTTTTTTTCATATACATGTATTTATATCTGAATAATAAAGTTGGACTTTTGCAATAAAATGTTCCTTAGTTATGAACTATTTTCATTATTAACTATTACTAGCTAGTAACTATTTCATACATACACGCATATGACGTGACATTCTGTTCCACCCTTCTGCGGTCTGTGCCCCTATCTGGCAACCCCCAGAAAAAAAAAATCCTAAACCCGCCCCT
>NW_013952763.1:496787-498578 GCF_001266775.1 Austrofundulus limnaeus | reverse complement strand
TGTGTGTGTGTGTGTGTGTGTGTGTGTGTGTGTGTAAGAGAAAGAGAGATAAATAAGTAAATGGTTTATGAAAAATCTTGACCATCGTTGTGCCACCCCTTGCATAAAAGTCTAGCTCTGCTACTGGTTTCAGCAACAAGCACACCGGTTTTTGTTAAATATCTGTTAATTTGACTGAGTTATAGTCATTTTGTGTTTGTTTGWTTTTTTTGTGAGTGTGTGTGTGTGGTTCTGTTAGCTGTAGCAACCATCTTGAATTAGTTTGACTCCAAGAGTTAAGCAGCTGATGGTACGTATATCCGTTCATTATCTTATTTAAGTTTCATTCACATTTATCCAATTATTCATGAGAAATGTTGCAAACAGACAGATCCCTTTTGTCTTTCTGTAGCAGGTGATAAATATTCAAAGGAGTTAACCAAATCCAACCAAGCAGACTTGTTATCTTATTTTTGCATCAAAAAAATTACATTTATTATTTAAAGTTATGTTTTGCTTTAAATACAGAACAATTGGTTACCTTCCAGTCTTCTGAGATATCAAATGGCTTGACTGTTTTTAGGGCTTTATTTATTGTTTTGCCATTTCAGTGAGCATAATAATGTCCCAAAGAAGTTAATTCAAGGATATATTCCATATACCATGTGTTCATTGAAAAAACATTTGATCACATAGCTTGATGCCCACACCTGGTTTAGATGACAGTGATGACAGAAGAGTCTGGAGTGGAAAAAAATGTGACTTAATCCCAACTGACATCATCATCATCACAACAATAAACAATAATATTGGGCATTGAAAGTTTTTGTGCAGCTCTTGTCATCAAATATAAGAACATTTACCAAAGGAATGTGTGTGTTAAGAAAAGCAAAGTAGTAAGTACAAAAGCACAAAGTTTGTGAGTTTCTGCATAATGTTTAAATATTAACACTGAACCAAGCAGGACTCAGTGAACCAAAGCCAGAACTGATCAGTTTGTTGGGGTCTCATGATGGACCACATCACTACAGAAACACAGAAAGTTCCATTATGCTCTGAAGCTGCTTCATTGCCATTATAAGGGAGAAAACTGATTGTGCCGTGGGAAAGTTGAGTTCAGATTGAAGCATTTTTTGTTGCACATTGTCAGAAAACTAAGAAGAAAGCATGGGTATTAGAGCCAGATGTTCTTCTTTCGGCTTCTCCTTTCTGCAGGGGTTGTCACAATTCAAGTGAAAGATTTGAAAATTGTTGCCCTTCCTCTTGCAACCCGAGTTCAAACATGTGGCCTCAGGAGTACAAGACTAAGGCACTGACCACCAAACTAATGCAGCCCCAAGTCTATCCAGCAAAATTCTGCAAAATCTGCAAAGGCCAAAACATCATCCTGCAATCCTAGACCAAAAAATAAAAATAAAAATAAAATGCAAATAAATGCTGAAGAAACTTTTAGCAGGCAGGTGAGAGAAGGTTCTGAACGGCCTGTTTGGATCAATGGTGCTCACAACACTGCAACCAAATATCAGTGAAAGGTGTCAATGAGTTTGTTTCCTGTTAGAGGATCCAGGCAGGGCTGACCCTAGCCAATTTGGTTCCCCGGGTAAGATTTCAGGTGGTGCCCCCTGTGCTGTTTTCTAACCCTAACTGCCAATTTACATATGTCCATATGCCAAATGAAATAGTTTTGTCTCTGATGTTATTTTTTTATCTTTACAAATAAATTAAAATAGTTAGCAATATCATTCGTTGAAACAGAACACCAGAAGTCTATCATACTTCTCTGAAAATCTTCGTAAAAGATCTGTTTAAAAC
>NW_013952763.1:494038-496536 GCF_001266775.1 Austrofundulus limnaeus | reverse complement strand
GATGGCGTCATTAGCATTTGCCATGGGCCAGCCCTGAATCCCTGTTCATTAAGGTGCTTCAGATTCCAAAACCAGTTTTGGTATCCTTCATATTAAAACTATATGAATGAGTTAATTTGCAGCTGCTTTAACAGTTTGTTTTTGCTAAATTTACTTGTCAAGCTGACTTTCTTTCTCTCTCACAGAATAATTTCTAGCAATACGATCCATTAAACCTGTTTACCTCGTAACCTCCTCTGTGTGATTACACCTACTCCCCATGGTGGACCGGGTCAGCAGGGAACCCCGACTCAGTGAACCCCGAKGGGACATGGGCCTTCCTGACATGAGAAATAACTTCAGGGTTGGGGGCGCAAATAAACAGGGTTGTAAAAGTCATGAAACAATGGTGGAGCAGATGACCTCCTGTCGGGGTCTTAGAACATTTGCTGACTTTAAGTTTGTTTAAAATCCCCCCAGTGAATAGGAGAATGTTCACTATTTCTAATCGTGATTAAAAGATGTGGATGAGAATATTGTTGTCAACTGACTGGACACAAGATGCTGAGATGATGTCTCCATTTTGCCCCAGTCACACAGTGGGCATTAATCTCCAATCAGGGTTGTTTTAGGAGGCGGCAGTGGTCACAGTAGCTAAAATCCTTCATTTTTAGGTCCCTCAAAAGAATTCCTTTGTTTGGTCAGTGAGTAATGCCACTTAAATGCCACCATGACAAAAGCCTGAGGAAGAAAAAAAAAAGAAAGGAGTGGTGGCAACCTTCAACTGGGAGCAATATAGGCAACAGCGTGTCTGGGGCAAAAGGCCTCATGTCATGGGGACTGTAGGGCTTAAAGTTAAAGACTACTTTGAAATCTGCATCCCGCCACCACTCTTCCCTCTATCTCCCGCCCGTCCTCCTCCCCGCAGCCATCACTTCCACTCCCCAAAAATAAAAAGCTGTCTCCATAGAAGAGGGGATGAGTAGAAAGCAGATCCTCTTTGATGACAGAGAAGGATCCTTTTGTTCCCTAATCCTCACAAAACTGGCCCCTTGGCCCCCCGTCTTTTTCTCCAACTTCTTCTTTTTTTTCTTTGTAAGTACAACTGAATGCTAAGTGGCTTCAAGAGGAGGTGAGGAAAGTGTGTTTGTTTAATTAAAAAAAGAAATAAAGCAAAACGACATGAGCACACATAAGGAAAATGAATGAACAGATGAACGAATGACGTCAAAATTCAGAAAAAGACACTTTGCAGGATCCATTTTCCTCTTCCTGCGACTTGCCTTAAGTAGGCGCAAAGTGTGTCTTTGTGTCATTATCAGATTGGACACACATATTTCACAGAGAAGATGAAAGTACTCCTTTTACTTGTAACATCTGCCCCCTGATGGTTTCTGTCCCATCATGACCTCAAAGACATTAGCCTGAGGAAAGTGATTATCACCCCTCTGTGTACACATTTTGGCTCCTCATGTGGTCACATGCATCCATGTACAATAGTGTGCAAGTGCAAGTGTGTAAATGTTTTTTTTTCTATACCAATATGTGTGTTTAAACCCATTTTAGACAGAATGTGTGTGCACAGATCAGATGTATGGCCTGAAAAGCAAAAGGTGACAACTGTGTTTGGGGTCAAAGTGTCAAAGAYAGCTTACTTTGTCATTTCATCTTGCCTGAGAATGTCAAAGAATACGTTTTCCTCTCTATCGTGTGTTTCTGTCTCAGTTCAAAAAAAAAGGTTGTTCTTTTTATTTAAATTTTAAGCAAAAGAAAGTGTGCAATCGTCACCCTCTGGTGGACAAAAGTAGGAAATGCTGGATAAAATGTTCACGTGGATATCTTCAGAAACCAGTGGCAGCTGGTGGATTTTTCTCCAGGGGGAGCTACAACTCCAACATAGGCTCATCTCCAAAAGCAATCAAACGTGGTTGTATCAGGACAGTGTATTTATTAAACAAATGAAGAAAAAAAACAGTATTACATTGTCATGTAGTTTTTATTTTTTGTACATACGTTTTGTTCTTCTGTTACTGAGAAGCAAATTTCTTCATGACCCTGGTTAAAGTCAGGGATGTTTTAACCAGATTCTTCTCTATGGAGCATGGTCAGTGCAGTGAGATGTGATGTTGTACCTGAGGAAAGTCTAGATTCTCTTCAGTGTTGAAACTCCTCTCAGATTCAGCTGTGGTCAGAGGAGATGTGATGAGAATCTTCAGCAGAGTCACAGTCTCTGAAGGTGTCCTGCAGATTGTTCTCCATGAAGAGAGCCACAGYACYACTGCAGCTCCTGAGCTWCATCAGACTTCCTGGTCCTGTTCAGCTCTGGGTGAGCCTTCATGATCTCCTATCCTGTGCTGCTTCAGAGAACTGTCCTGCAGGAACCTGTCTGCCTGCAGCAGTGTAGCACTGATCAGATGTTTTTTGAATGGCTCAAGATGGTGTCACAAACCTAAAACAATAAATGCACAAATTTAATTCAATATGGAGATGGCTACAAGTGAGCTTTATAATATATATTT
>NW_013952763.1:490842-493418 GCF_001266775.1 Austrofundulus limnaeus | reverse complement strand
AAAAATAGTGGTGGGGCAGCACCCTAGTGCCCCCTATTGGCCAGCCGCACTGTCAGAAACATATAATCAAAATTAGTATAGTTATTAATGTACATATTTCTTAATTATCTGTTTTCTTTCTCTTTACATTTTGTACGGAGCCCACGAGGGGACATGGGAGATTTTTCTTCTTTTGCGTTCCCATGTAATACTTTTGCGTTACCTCACAAAAGTTCTTCATCACTGTTGTGCCTACTGGTTTATAAACATTCACATGTTCACCATTAGTGAGCTAGCCTACTTTAATTCAGCTTCAGAATGAATATATTACACAGCCACGCATGGAAGTATGTCATATGCCGATATTTTAACACAGTGCAGCCACMCAACATGAATACGTACGGTACGGAGCCCGGGAGGCGACATAGGATTTTTTTTTTCCTTCGAGTTCCCAAGCAATATTATTGTGTTACCTTGCAAAACCTTTTGTGTTCCCTCGCAAAAGTCATTTATTACTGTTGTGCCTGCCGTTTTATTAACAAATTCACATGCTCACCATTAGCAAGTTACACCACTACTTTAATTCAGCTTCGGAATGACTATATCACACAGCCACGCATGGAAGCATGTCATTTTATTTTAACACAGTGCAGCCACACAACATCAATGGCAATTTCACAACATTGTGGCGACACATCTTGTTTTGGTAACTGGATATTTCAAAATAAAAGTCTGATTTAATGCAGTTCATATACTTTGGAGCCCACGACGGGACATGGGGGGATTTTTTTTATCTTTTGCGTTCCCACGCAACATCTTTGTGTTACCTCGCAATTATTGTGCGTTACCTCGCAAACGTTTGCCTTCTCTCACAAAATTGTTTTGCATTCCCACGCAAAAGTTTGCTTTGTATATGACATTTATTTTGAAATATCCGTTTACCAAAACAGGATGTGTCGCCAAGAGTTCGTGAAATTGCATGGAGCCCGCAAGGGGACATAAAGGATTTTTTTTTTCTTTTTGCATTCCCAAGCAAAAGTATTGTGTTACATCGCAATACATTTTGCGTTCCCTCGCAAAAGTCGTTTAACACTGTTGTGTCTGCCAGTTTATTAACAMATTCACCTGCTCATCACTTGGGAGTTAGCCTACTGCTTTAATTCAGCTTCAAAATGAATATATCACTCAGCCATGCATGGAAGTACAGTATGTCATGTGCTGATATTTTAACACAGTGCAGCCACGCAACATCAATGTCAAATTCACAACTCGTGGTGAGACATCCTGTTTTGGTAACTGGATATTTCAAAATAAAAGTCTGATTTAATTCAGTTCATATACAAAATATTTTTTGCGTGGGAACGCAAAACAATATTGAGAGGTAACGCAAAAGTATTGCGAGGTAATGCAAAAGTATTGCGAGGTAACGCAAAAGTTTTGCGAGGTAATGCAAAAGTATTGCGAGGTAATGCAAAAGTATTGTAAGGGAATGCAAAGGTATTGCGTGGAAACGCAAAAGAAAAAAATCCCACCATGTCCCCTCGCGGGCTCCGTCAAATTGACATTGATGTTGTTTATTTCAAAATAAAAGTCTGATTTAATGCAGTTCATATACAAAACAAACTTTTGCGTGGGAACGCAAAAACAATTTTGTGAGGGAATGCAAACGTTTGTGAGGTAATGCAAAAAGTTTTGCAAGGTAACGCCAAAGTATTACAAGGTAACGCTAAGATTGCGAGGTAACACGATAATATTGCGTGGGAATGCAAAAGAAAAAAAAAACATGTCCCCTCGTGGACTCCATAGTTTTAGCCTAACTGACCTTTCAAAATAAATATTTGTGTTTTACTTGTTCCTTCCATGTTTCAGTCAAATTTAGGAGATCCAGTTTAAATTAACCGTCAATGAGTCACCAAATCTTTTTGTGATTTATCAAGTATATTAAGCCTTTTTAGCTTATTCTGATCAAAAGCAATTATCTTCTAAAATAATTCAATCTGCAGTCAAACTTGAGTTTAAAAGTCAACTATATAACTTTTGCTTTGTCAGGGTCGTTGAGTCTGTGTTAAACTTACAGCAAATTACAGAAGACAAAATCACTGTTACTATAATAAATAACTCAATAACAAACATACAAAATAATAACAACCAAAAGGAAAGTACACCAACTGCAAACTTCAAACTATTTGAATTATAGCCTGATTTGTACTGACTGCACAAGGATCAGAGATGTGAAGTAACTACAGTAAGTACAAATACATCTTTASTGTACTTATGTAGAATTTTTGGGTATCTGTACTTTACTTGACTAATTATTTTTCAGCCTACTTTTTACTTCCACTTCTTACATTTTTACATAGTTATCTGTACTTTCTACTTATTACATTTTTTAAAAAAGTAAGAAGTAGAAAGTCATTACTCCGATTTCATTACAGCTTGTTGTTAAAAAATTTATCCTCCTGGATAGAGTGAATTTAATTGTGGTTGGGTGAGAAGTATATTATGCTGATCCTGTATTAGTTTGTACACAATCCATCATAGCTGCAAATAACACAAGTTTTGTCACACTCCAGCAGAACATAGCAGATTTACTGTAT
>NW_013952763.1:484112-490057 GCF_001266775.1 Austrofundulus limnaeus | reverse complement strand
TGGATGATAAACATTTGTATCAATTCAACTAAACATGGGCATAGTAACAATATTTTTATACTACATTTATCCATTTTAAATATACTAACCTCACTCCTTCGTAACAACTAAGGCAAAAATGTAATTAATTCAGAAAATATTTTCAGGACCCCACATTATGAACGCATGTACTTATTTTTTAAGATATTTTCTAAAGATTTAATTTTATTTTTTTACTGCATAAGTGGGACAGTTTCTTGCTGCCCATCCACGCTGTATGAATCTTGACCGCTAGTAACCTCTCTGACGTTCCCGCTGCCCCAGCACGCGCCACCTCCGTAGCTCCAATCACTGACTGAGAAACACCGTGACGTAGGCACACATCTTCCGGTCTGGCACCAGTGGCCCGGTATTTCACAGATTTACGTATTTTTTTAATTGGTTTTACTCCGTACTCAAAGCTGTGATTTATTACCAGCATTCCAGTCTTAATAATTCATGTGAATATTGTGTCGGAGCTGTGATTGCGAGGGTAAAACTACCGGCGTTCGTCCTGCAGCCGCTCAGGAATAACGAGGAGAGGAGGTGAGGAGGATGTGTTGCTGTTAGCGCTTTGCAGATGTTCGCGTGAGGAGATGAATTAGCCACCGGGTTACTAAACGGCGCGGTGCTTTTTTTATGTAGCCACTCGTTTGTGCGAAGCATCTTTTGCGCCGATATTCAAATTATCGAGTAAATGTGTAAGACTTGAAAGGTTTTCTTTTCATAACAAACGCTGCGACGTGTTTCTTAAACTAAAGGTTGCAGTTTTGCTAAGCTGCTGGTGTTTGAGAGCAATCTGCTAACAGCTAAACTCGCTAACGCTAAAAGAAAATGTCCTGAAATGCAGAACAGGATGAAATCTCGACTCAGTAATTACACACACAGTGATTTAATCTTATCTGTAGCCACTGCTGTTAAAGGTAGCCTACAGATACAACAATAATAATGTGTCATCAGTGCGTACCGCGCATAAATAATAGGAAGGAGAAAAGGAAGGGGACTTTTCAGTTCATCAGAAAAAGCCAATTAAAGTATAGAAGAAGTGCGTTAAGTGTTACCAGGTTTAAATGTTTGGCTCATTTTGGTGCCATCCTCCAATCCTGGTGCTATTGAACTAAATATTAATTTTGAGCAGTATTCTTAACATAACTTATAGTAAAAAAAAATTAAAAATCCAACATTGTATGTTGGATGTTGTACTGATAATAGCCAGTGTACTACAACTTTGTAAAGCAAAAGTGACGAAAGCACAGAAAACACGTTCTTGTTAAACTGTTTTATAAACCTTTGTTGAAAGTTTTACTTTCACTTGAGTACAACTATTTCCCTGTTCAAACTGTGCAGAACACTAAGCAACTTTTATGACTTTAATTTATTGGTTTTTAGGTGTGGATCTAACTCTGGGCTCTGTGTCAAGACTAACCAACATCATAAGGGATTGGCTTTAAAAAGAAGATAGAAATTTACTCATAAAGTGCTGTCTCGTAACCATCACTGATCTGTGTGTAAAAGATCACACTTTTTCATCTTCGCTACAACTGTAGCTAGGGGAAAAAAAGGTGTGTCTTTCTCTTTTGTAAGTAAACTGTTAAAACTTAAACCTGTAGTGCCAGTGTTAAACTAAGCTAGTGTGAGATTTTGAGGTCTTGGCTCTAGGTGCATTTTGTTTRATCTTCCCATGTACAGTCAATTTTTGTCGGTTGGTTGTGGTATGTAAACTGCTGCAGAACAAGTGAGACACGTTCATCCTGTATGTTGGTTCTTGGACTGGGAAATGTCGTTATTAGTTCGACTTTCTGCACCGTTAAATTTTATTTCTTATGTGTAAATAAACAAATAGCCCCACTTTATATACAGAAATTTAGAACCAAGTTTTCTCTGCAGCCTTTTAGTCTGTCTTGGGACTTGGGTTGCTTTTTGACCTTTTTGTTTTATTGTACTTTTTGCTCCAGTGTGTTTGTTCATGATGGCATGTTTTGTAGAATGTGTTTAAATCTTTTAATAGGGCGGTCAGATGCAGAACAAACAGAATTTGAAAACCGAGTCTTTAAAGAATAGGAAAAGATCGAACAGACTTGAAAGGTGCATCATCCTTCACCAATATATCAAGTTTTTAACCAACTGCTTTGGAAGTCATCTTGTTGGCGCTATAGTATTATTCAATATGTCAAACTGGGTTGAATTTTTCAGACATTGAACTAAACAATGAAACCATGTTGTCACTGCGACAGTTTGCTAACAAAGTGCCTATTCAAAAACTGGTTCTTGGCTGAGTTGTCCATTGTGTGCAGTTAAGATTACAAGAGAGTCTGGCTTCTTGGAAGCAAAATGTGAAGAAATGACAGGTCACGAAGGGTTTAGCACAGAACTATTTAAATCTAGTTTAATAATAAATGCTACTAATTTGAAAAAAATAAATTAAAAATGTGAATGGCAATTTTCTCATTTTGGGCTGAAGCTTTTGCTGAAGCCTATCCTGTCCTGGAACAGAGTTTAGTGCAGTGCAAATCACCCATTTGCCTTTGGCAATCTAGCTTAATTTTTTATTTGTATTTTTCCTTGCATTAATTTTCTTGTAGCCCGAGTTTTGTTCATATGTGCAGCCAGCCTCATCAGCTTATGCTATTTCTTCACATTGTCGCATTAGCTGGCAGCTGGGGTGTGCCAACCTCAGTCTTGACCTCTGGGCCTCTCTCAGTAAGCTGCAGTTAGGCTCAAAGGTTACAGGGCCACGTTGCCCTCCTTAAGCACACGCTACAAATAGCAGAGCACTCTGGGAAGGCAATCTGAGGTGATCCAAACAGTTATAGTCTAGCCAAACATCTTAAAGCATCACCAACTTAAAGCATTATAACCTAAAACAACCTAAAGTAAAATAAAAAAAAATTCACATGGTATCATTTTGCTGCAAACAGTACACAATGTATTCTTCCTGTAATGCAGAGAAGCGGTGTTGAGGGAAGTTCTGCTTGTTTAAGCAGTCTGGATTTTTTTTAAGTGTATTTGATTCTGCAGAAAATAGAGAAATGAATGGTGCAAAATTCTGCATTGTTTCTAGAGCACAAAAGAAGAAAAGCTTTTTTGGATCTGATTTAAAAAAAACACTCTTTAGCTTTTATGTTAAATCCTCATTAAGCTGATTGATTCAGCAGCTTCATATTTTCTCTGTAATATTGTTCTTTGGAAAGAGAAGAACGTCTGGTGAAGGGAAAAAGTGCTGACTGGGAATTGGTCTAAAAATAGACTGAGGTCTTTATTCAAGCAGGGATTTACTTACCGGGATGCTGTAACTCACATTTGCTGAAACTCTGTGTTTCAAAATGTGCTGATTCATTTTCAGTACGGACCATACCTCTAAAATTCCATATTCTTTTTTTTTTTTTTCAGGTTGCTTTGCCTCACAAAAATATCTTACCACCTTCTCCTACATATACTGTGGGCAGCAGATCAGAATACTGAGCAAAGAAGAGACGGTCCGTTGTCTCTCTTAAGGGTTTGATTCACCTCCAGCTTCCACTTCATCCCCGAAGATGAAGTTGAAGGAGGAAATAAACCCGCTGCTCCTGCAGGTGTTTCGCTCTGTCGTTTGGGTCTACTCTGTCATCACCTTTATACCCTGGTACTTCTTTTCCGGGGCTGGCACCAATTTGGAACGAGCCCGCCGGATAAAGGCCCAGTCGGTCAGCGGACTCCCAGCTGGACCGTACAGGGCCACCAATAGCCTGGAGAAGTTGGTAGCATGGTTGAACCCTGGCGTGGACACACTGGACAAGATGTTTGAATATGCTGCAAAGAGGTTTCCAGAGAGAGACTGTCTGGGCAGCAGGGAGGTGCTCAGCGAGGAGGATGAACTGCAGCCAAACGGCAAAGTGTTTAAAAAGGTAAGAGTCTTCAGTCTCCTTATTTACAATGTTTCATTAATTAAATGCAAGATAATGTTGCAGGTGTGTAGTCAGGCCAAAGAGTTGCTCCTGTGGTGTTATTTGTGTTTGGAACTGATTTATGAAGTAAATCTGAGTTCTTTCTCTGACACTTCACTCAGTGAGTAACACAGGAAGAGGCAGCAGTGACTCACTTGAGTTTTACAGCTGAATGAATACCTGAATGACAACAAAAGCCCTGTAGATGGCAGTAACTGACTGCATATGAGTGATGACACATCACCAGGACCAGCATGAGTCATTTGCAGATTCTCCTTTTTCTGTGTTTCCACAATTGTCTTCTTCATGCCTCTTTTCTCAAAATTTATTGTAAAAGTTTTTTAAAAAAAAGTGAATATATTCTCACCATTAGTGTCGTCACATTGACTAAAACTGTTCTTGAAGGTCTTGGTAGTGCATGTAAATGAACTGATGGTGCACCTGTGCATGTTTTGTGTAGGTAATTCTCGGGGACTATAAATGGCTCTCATATGAGGAAGCCTACCATGTGGCAAAGTGCTTTGGCAGCGGTCTGACTGCTCTTAATCAGAAGCCCTTCTATAACATCGCCATCATTTGTGAGACCAGAGCTGAGTGGATTGTGGCAGCACAAGCCTGCTTCATGTACAATTTCCGTCGTAAGTGTTCAAGGACAGACGTGGATGTTTATACATTCTACATTACTAATCAGGGTACATTTAAACTAACCAGCTGAACCGTGACTGAACTTCACAGTTGTGACACTCTACGCCACTCTCGGGCCCAAGGCCATCGCTCATGGCCTGAATGAGACCGAAGTCACGCACATCATCACGAGCAAAGACCTGCTGCAGGGCCGCCTGAAGGTACCTGATGACAGGTTTTGTCTTTCATGTAAATGTTGTTGAACTGTGTTGCTGAATGATTAAGGCTTAGCTCAATTTCCTTAATTATATTTTTCTCACCCTTGTCATTTTTTTTTTCCTTTTCTCCTTACTTATATTTCGGTTGCAGGCCATTCTATGTGATGTCCCCAAGTTGCAGTATATCATTGTTGTGGACAGCAAGCCTACAAGCTGGTCAGACATGCCCAGAGGCATCACTGTCTATAACATGGAGGCTGTACAAGACCTGGGATCCAAGCCGGAAAACCGTGAGAATTTGTGATTAAAACCGTTTCTAATTTTGTCAGGAACATTGAAGTACACCAAAGCAGGCTTAATACAAATCCAACGCGCTGATATGCAATTAGAGTGATGCACAGTGCACAACATAGTCAGCAAATCACCACTTACAAACACACAGTGGTCTTGATGAGAGTGTCCAAATTTAAAGGGAAATTAAGGGGGGCAAAGAAATGATAATGGTGCTTAAGAATCACTTCAGCCAAAAGAGTAATTATGCAGATGATTGCAGTGATTTAAAATATTGAAAGCAACTGGTAAATTTCATTGTAGAGGCTTGTGCAATGACAGTAAAGACTATTCTATTCTACTCTAAAGATCTGATTGTAGAAATTTAAAAGATAGTTTAGTATGTTTAAGTGGGTCTCTGTGAAGTAGTTTGTGTCTTTACCTAGTATAAATTGTGGTCTGTAAACTTCAAGTTTCTATTTCATTTGAATTAAAATACTATACACTTATTTTACAAGTAATGATGATCATGTTGTTGTATGGGGGTAATCCTTTTTACATCTTTGCTCTGCAGTTGCAGTAGAGCGCAAACAGCCGAAGCCCTCAGACATCGCCGTCATCATGTACACCAGCGGCTCCACGGGCATTCCCAAGGGTGTCATGATCTCCCACGGCAACATTGTCGCCGGCGTTGCGGGCATGGCCGAGCGAATCCCTAACCTCAAGTACGTAGATATCAGTTTCACTTCCTGTCTTATTCTTGTTCTGTTTTTTTAATAACTTCAGTAGAAAAAAGAACTTAATATTAGTTTCTTAATTTCTTCATCATCAGTGGTTTTTTACGTAAAGAGAAAATAGAGAAAGAGGGGAAAAACAAAGAGAGAAGTAATTA
>NW_013952763.1:482249-483608 GCF_001266775.1 Austrofundulus limnaeus | reverse complement strand
TATATATAAATAACACCACCCCCGCTTTAAATCCACAATCCTTTCACGATACTTATGACTACTGTTAAAGTTTTCATGAGCATCAAAGAGTCTGAAATCAGCTCAGCACTAATCATTATTTTATTTTCAATAGTCCTCCAAAATCAAGAAAGGCAGTAAAGGGGATACCAGTGTGCTGAAACCTACTCTTATGGCTGCTGTACCAGTAAGTTCTTATAATGTCAAATGTTCTCTGAATTAATTACTAATACRTTCTGTTTTATTTATCAAAATGCACTTCATTTTAAATTTTAACTGATTACAGTCACATTCAGTTCTGACCATTTGTCTATAATGTTTGTAGGAGATCATGGACCGAATATACAAAAATGTGATGACCAAAGTGGACGAGATGAGCAAGTTCCAAAAAACTCTCTTTGCACTGGCTTACAACTACAAGATGGAGCAGATCTCCAAAGGATACAGTACACCTCTCTGTGACAGGTGAAACACAGCACTGCATACTTGAGCAGCAAGAAATTGACTTTGAAGATCAGTTTTAACTAACTGGCATGCTGTACTTTCTCCTCCCCTTCAGTCTGGTTTTCAAACGAGTACGGTCCCTCTTGGGAGGTAACACACGGATTCTGCTCTCTGGCGGAGCTCCACTATCGGCTGCAACACAGCGATTCATGAACGTCTGTCTGTGCTGTCCCGTGGGGCAGGGCTACGGCCTGACGGAGACCTGTGGAGCTGGCACAATCACTGAGGGTAAGTAGGCACAAAAAAAGGGCAACAAATGTGACAAACGACCAATTTTTTTTTTTTTACTGAAATGATTTTAAAACACTTGAGTTGTATTTGCCCACATTTATCGAATATTTGGTGGAATTTTCAGTTTGGGACTACAGCACAGGACGAGTTGGCGCTCCTCTTGTTTGCTCTGAGATCACTCTGAAGGACTGGGAGGAGGGTAAGTAAAGTATTAGTAAATTAATCTTTGTAGAAATCAAACAATAATAAAAAAATAAAACTTTTAAGTGGGGGCACACAGTTCACTTCTAAACCACAATCAAGTAACTATGCTACCTTAAAGTGCCTGTGATATGCATATTCTTCAAATACAAAAAGTGAAAGAAAGCCTCTTTAAATTTAAGAAACTTGGCGTAACACATATAATTTTACTAATTTTGTCATAACTGTCATGTTTGCTTTGGTTATTTTTATTATTTGGTTCATCAAAATTGAAACAGGAAGTGACATCAAAGGGAAACCCTTTTACGAAAGAAAACTCCCCGTCTTTGGTCTTTGCTTATTGAAACAAAATTTTTTTGAACTCTGACTCTTTTTCATCTCTCTGATAGTGACTCAAAATAATAA
>NW_013952763.1:478147-482239 GCF_001266775.1 Austrofundulus limnaeus | reverse complement strand
ATAATAATAATAATAATAATAAAACATCAGATTTTTCTCTACAGTCTGTGTTGTTAGCCATGTTAGTAATAATGCAGACATTCCCCTTTGACTTCACTTCCTGTTACTTCACATACAAATATCTCAACAACTGTTGATCTCAGAGGTTTGAAATTGGTTTTGTAGTATGTTTTAAGTGTTGTCTTTCCAAAAATGCATTCATAGTTATTACTAAAATTTGATGTCACAGGCACTTTAAGTTATGATTATACTTTATATATCAAAAATCAGTTTGATTCGCATCACAGCCTATCTAAACCTATTGGCCTCTATCTCTTTAAGAAGCTCTTACCATTTCTGACACTCCCACTTCAGCACATCTTCACAACAATGCTTTGAGGCAGGGGTTCTCTATAAAGCAGAAGCTCACCTGGAGACTGAGCTCCTGGGAGGAGCTATGTACAAATAGGCGGTGCTTTGTACCAGCAAGCATTTAGGCAGCTCCACTTGGCTACCACAGGAGATTCAAGGATTTCTCAAAGATGCTTGAGTCAAAGCTACAATTTGGATATATTTTAGATGAGGGAATGACATTATAGCATAATAAAGCTCAAATAAGTTSATTTTGCAAAACACCCTCCCTTTAATCAAGCAGTCTGTTCCTTCAGGTAGTTACTACAGCACCGATAAACCGAACCCCCGAGGAGAAATTTTGATCGGCGGGCCCAATGTAACGATGGGTTACTACAAAAGTAACGGCAAGAATCAGGAGGACTTCTTTGTGGACAAGAATGGCCAGAGGTGGTTCTGCACTGGAGACATCGGAGAGTTCCACCCTGATGGATGCCTCAAGATCATCGGTAGGAGACCCACCAAGGGATGCGTTCGGTTCTGGTGATCAGATAAAGGTGGTAAAATAATCATCACGCATTTGTTTTCCAGACCGTAAGAAAGACTTGGTGAAACTGCAGGCGGGTGAATACGTCTCTCTTGGAAAAGTGGAGGCTGTCCTAAAGAACTGCCCTTTTGTCGATAATATCTGTGCCTACGCCAACAGGTATCCTTTTCATGTCTCTTCTTTTTTTCCCTCTTTTTATTTGCTTACACTGAGAGGAAGTGTTGATTAAATCTTTCTTTGTTTTTTTTAGTGATGAGTCATATGTGATCAGCTTTGTGGTGCCTAATCACAAACAGCTGATGGCCCTGGCGGAGCAGATGCAAATCAGTGGTGCATGGGAAGAAATCTGCAACAACCCCCAGATGGAGAAAGCGGTCCTCCACATCATCACTGAGGCTGCCGTTTCAGGTAGAAACCAAAAAGTCTTGTGTCCCAATTCAGGGGCTGCAGCCTATCTAGACTGTGGCTCACCCGGGCCAAATCCTACACAGTCCAGGTAGGCTGCATCAAACAGCTGTGAAATGAGACAGTCTTTGGATGACATATGTTGGTGTGACGACACATTACTTAAGATACTGTCTGATGTCCCTATGAGGCTGACTCTTTGTTCTCTCCTCCAACCAGGCAAACTGGAGAGATTTGAGATCCCCAAGAAGATCCGGCTGAGCGCTGAACCCTGGACACCAGAGACCGGTCTGGTCACCGATGCATTCAAACTGAAGCGCAAGGAGCTCAAAACACACTACCAAGACGACATTGAGAGGATGTACGGTGGCAAATAGCACCAAGATCCACTCCGGGCATCACACACCCTTAACTTGAACACACACGAGGAGCTAACCTGAACTACTCCATGAGGACTCAAAACTTGTAATGTAGGTAACATGTTATTTTACACAAAGCAGACTTCACCTTCTCTGTAACCAGCTTCGATCAACGGTAGGAGAACAATTTGGAGTCCAGTTTTAACTCTTYCATTTAAAACCAAGAGGCAGAAAGAACCCTGACCAGAGAAGACCGAGCCAGCCAGGCAAAACACTAATACATCCCTCTGAGTTGCGATGACGACCGACGTGGCACATGAACTTTGGGTCTTTGCATGACTCAAAGTGAAAAGAATGTCATGGTAGATAGATCCGAGTCCGTCTCGCCACACCATCTTGGTTTTTCCCACCCTTCTCCCCGGCTTTCTGGAGCATTCCACCTTTACAGCTCGGTTGTTGTTGTGTGGCACAGATACCCGACAGGGGGCAGTGCATAGCATTGGCCTGACCGAGGGAACTAAGTAACTTTCAGGTCAGAATCTTTGCAGGGATCTCTATTATCTTTGTTTTATTTTGTTTTCTTGCGTGCATTGCAATATTTTGTATGTGTTTTGGTGTGTCAGCTTTGAAACCCATTTCTTTGTGATGAATCAGTGTTGCAAAGCCATGAGAGATTTAGGATTAAGACGTACATTTTATTACTGTTATTATTCAGAGAAATTCCGTCTCTTATACGTTCTTATTTTGTATTTCTATCTTTTTTGTGTTCATACATGTGATGAGCTGCGTTTACATTTTTTTTTAGGTCATATTCTCCTTTCATTTTCTGGCGAGCCAAAGTCTGCTCATTTGAGTGTATGTTTACTTGAGTCTTTATTCCCTGCTCGTTGGATTGGGATCAAAATTTGGGGTACCTGTCAAGGCAGTGAATCCTGTAGCACTTGTTTGTTGGCACACGCGTGTCCTGTATTCCTGCTGTTGTGACCAATGCACCACCTGGATGTCTCCAAGGGAACTTAACTTGTCTTAGGATGAAAACTTACATTAGTTAGCCTTTCACTGATTGCTGTTCCAGTGTGTTTTTGGTGCAGTGATGCACGTCATTCAATTGAACATAGTTACTGTTACTTTGCTCTTTTTTAAATTTCTGAATATGAAATCTAAACTGAATGTGCAATATTTATACTCCAGTTTTAAGTATATAATAAGGAAGAAAGCCCTCTCTGAGGTGTATTTATCAGCCTTCGCTCTTAGTTGAACAATCTTATAGGAAAGTAGAAACATGAGGAACGGTAGAGAGACACTGACAGCAGCGTTTAGAAGTAGCCTGTTAAAGTACTGTACTAAAGATGGAGATTACAAATGAAATATGTGTAAAGAATTGCATGATGGAAGGTGTGCAACTGTACCAAAGCACAGAAAAGAGAACAAGTTACACTCCGTTTGAGCAACTGAAGAAATTCTGCATGAACACACTCCAGGGTTGGGCATAGGATGAACGTACAGAATGTTAAAAAGATTTCTGTAAATGTAAACTCRCTAGTGTGTAAGATAACTGTATGGTAAATGTACATAAGAGTCTGTACTATAGGACTACCAGGTATTTGAACTCATGTAAATCAGAAATTGATTGCAGTAGGTTTTTAGATTTGTGGTAAATCTATAGTAAACTGCAACATTACAAGTGACTTTCTTCAGTATTTAAGCATAGACTGAAGTAAAGAATGTTAGTTTGGTCAGTGCTCCTCTGTAAAAAGTGGGCATTTCTCTGAACTCTTGTTTTGACGGTACTCAGCACAGCTTTTATAAAGGTACAGTAAACACCATCTCTTCTCAGTTTCCACTGTCTTTTGCTTGTACAAAATCCTGTTTTTTTATTTTTATTTTAACTCCTGACATTTCAGTAAAACGTCAGACGCTCACCGTGTTCGCTGATTTTTTTAAATATTTTTTTATTTTTCTCTGCCTGGCCAAAGACGGCTTGTTGCCTTCCGACAAACATAAGATTTCTTCAGAGGTCTTGAGAATGTGATGCGCACCCTGCATTTTTCTAAACCATCACACACCGAATACACACCACTGAAGGCAGATTTGAAACTAGCCGAGAGGCAGACGGTGGTGGGCAAATTTTACTTGTTTTTATTAGCTTTGTAAATAGGTTTTAGAGGGAAAAGGCTGAAATATCAAATCTGAATAAAACTACTCACTGTACACATGTAAAGCCTCCTTCTAATGTATTTAATACTATTTGTTTTGGACCAGTTTTGAGGGTCACTTTTTTTTTAAGTGGCTCTGGAAGCTGAGCTTTAACTGCAACAAGTGTGTCTATTTATTTGTGATTTGGCCTTGGAAATGATGTAATGGAAATAAACAAGTTTGTACTGGTAATAACGTCTAGTCTGCTGTGTGTGTGTGTGTGTGTGTGTGTGTGTGTGTGTGTGTGTGTGTGTG
>NW_013952763.1:471314-474472 GCF_001266775.1 Austrofundulus limnaeus | reverse complement strand
AGGACACGCAGGGGCGTGGTTCCCATACATGATGTTGTACCGAGTGAATTGACTGAAAGGGAACCTTATTGTTTGACTAAAGGCTCCAGCATGCTGCTGCCGAACTGCCAAAATCGTGCCAAACCGTCGCAGTTTTATGACGAAAATTGCGTCACTTCTGTTCGCATTGCCGACATTTCGGCACTTCTTGTCACAACCCGCGGGTCAAACTTTTCACCCCCCTCCACATAAGAACACATACGAACTATATGGTGTGATTGGTCAGAAGTTCGTGGGAGTGTTTGTACAGAAAGCGCAGACGCTGCATTTGCTTCAACCACTCGCTTCAAAAAAAAGAGAAAAAAAGAGAAAAAAGCTGTCGCTTCCAGAGCCAATCTTGTACCAGGAAGCAGCGATTTATAAAGATAGTCAATGGCCAAAAACTCATAAAATGGGATAAAACAGACATTTTCCATGGTGGAATCTAACTGATAAAAACTTTGGAGCTTAATCCGAGACCAGTTTGTGGATAAACAACGTTGAGTGACGAGCCGCGGACTTTTTTTTCCGCATTGCGCTCCCCAGGGAAGAAATCCTATGCAGTGATGTATGTTGCAGCGGGAGGGGTTTTCCCAGGAGCTTGGCTCGGGGTGTCTCAGGAACTATGAAAGGTATGTGCGAAAACGAACGCCGAACAACCACGTGACCGCGCGTCGACCGGTCGGCTGCCAAGCGACCATACTGCCTGCTTTATGGCAAATGCAATGTGAGACTGAGCTGGTGCATGAGGAGGCGGGACCAGTCTGTTGTGGCTGTGTATGGTTCTTTCACATTTTCCTGAGGCTCCTGTTTAAAAAAAACTTGCTGAATTGCCACTTTGTCTTGTTCCTTCCAATCCAATAAACAACAGCAAGCAAGAGTCAAAATAAGCTGTTTGACATCAGCAGAGAAGATTTGACAATTTTTTTTTTGTGTATGCGCTCATTTTATTACATTTTATTTGATCAGATTTACAAAAAAGCATTGAGATCTACAGTAGGTCTCTTTTATAGTGGTGACTTGGCCAAGCTGTCAGTATCACACGTCACATAAAGATCCAACATGAGCAGCAATATAAGATATAAAACATTGTTTTACTTGTAGAAATGGTTTTCAAGTTTAAAGTCAAGGACATAATAGTGATTTTAACAGTGACTTAAAGCAAACTCAGCTCTGCTGCTCAGCCCACAAATACATATCTTTAAAAGTGGCACCATTTAAGGGGCRTTAAACAGACTTTCCCAACAGTATAAAATTTATTGCCAAGAATGATTGTTCCAACAAAGAAAATAATCAACCAAACACAAACTTCCTCACTGTTTGGATGCTACTGAGAATTGTTTACAACAGTTTACCAAGCAAAGCGTTCGTTTAGTTGGTTCGCTCTTTCTTGCTTGTGTGAAAAATCTGTATTGAAATATCTGAAACTTTCACATGTTGACATTATTTATTTTGGTGCTGCCGTCGGGTGCAGACAACTGTTTTCTGTCTGACTGAAACTATTTCATGGTCAATTAATGAAAGCACTGGCAACATTTCCCAATGCATGAAGTGAATCTGATGCACTAACTGGTTGACAGTGTTTTCAATACTGCGCACCCCTGCTGAGTTTTCTTTTTTTTAGTTGTGTGTGTGTGTGTGTGTGTGTGTGTGTGTGNGTGTGTGTGTGTGTGTGTGTGTGTGTGTGTGTGTGTGTGTGTGTGTGTGTGTGTTGAATGTCTGATCTTTGAGGCTCAACATGATGATTGGAATCATCCTGAAACTATAGTTTCTATGGTAACGAAGGCCGGCGAGTCTGCGCGTGTCGGGAGTGAATGTGGTCTGTGAAAGGCTGTGTGGCGCTCCGACGCAAATGGAACACGCAGTTCTGAGAGTCAAGGAATATTCAGATCTAGTCAACAAGAGCTTTTTTTTTTTTTTCGTTTTGTTCCTTTAACTGTTTAAATGTGTTTTTTTTCTCTTGATTCACTGACCTGTGACATCAACTCATTTATTAAAGGAAGAAGCATTCGCACCTCCAAGGCTGCTGCAGACAAACTATCAAATTGAGGATGATGATGGTCATTAGAGCTGTTTCTCATTGAATTTTCCTCTCATTCTCTTTTTAAATGTTATATTTTTTTAAATCATTTAGGATACTTAAAGTGCAATTTATCATAATTAATGTCTACTACTTTTATTTATTTTTACATTTGGTTTCAGTAAAGTAGAAATGAAAAGACACCAGAGTGGAGCCATCCTTCTAAGCCCTTCTCTTCTTTTTCCTCCCTCCATCCTCTCCTTTGGGATGTGTGTGAGTCACAGCCATATTGCTGTCTTTATTAGCCCACAGATATTGACGCACACACACACTCAGAGGAGTGGATCTACCGCAAAGACACCACCAGCAAGAAGGTCTTCCATATTGTCTGAACATAGTTTCTGTGTTGTTTTTTTTTTTTTTTCTGTGTTGTATTTGTCTCCATTTTTAGGGTTGGTTTTGCTGGCACACTCCTCCATCTTCCTTTCTCCTGCTGCTTCCCTTGGCTTCCTCTCATCCTGTCTACTTATGACTCAGAAGAGTGATTTAAAAAAAACTTTGATCTATACGTTCTCACCCCTGTGTGAGCCGGAGCCAAACTGGTGTTTACCCAAGGATGAGTCGAACCCAGACCACTTGGTAACTCCGTGGAGGTGGCAGGCGGTGTCTGGAGAAGGAATAAAAGAAATGACATTGGAGGCAGAGACTTGGCAGCACAGCGAGGAAGAGACTGAGAAATGTGAGGCGACATTAGAAAACAATATGCAAGGCGAGTTTGGATAGAAGAGATAAACTGATTCTCTTTAGCCACTTTTAACCAATTGATTAAATTTAGAATAAAATAGAGTACTGACTCATATCTTGTCCAAGACTGAGCTTACATTATCTGTTCTTCTCACTTTCCCCCTGTGTTCTAGCAACTAGCAATCCTATATCTCCACAGTTTGATCAAGATGACAATGCTCACCCCGACAATTTTATTTGAAACTAACTCCAAAATTTCAGTAGGGAGAGGATGAAACACCTGCTCACTGGCCTGCTTGTTCCAGAGTGACCAACATAACGTAATGTTATGCATATAACTACTGTTCCCTGAAGGAAAGGAACGAGGTACAACATG
>NW_013952763.1:464947-467630 GCF_001266775.1 Austrofundulus limnaeus | reverse complement strand
GGGGGGGGGGTGCAGCTTAATATTTGATCTTTAGCTCAGTAAACTAGGCACAGGATTCAGTTTTGCTCAGTATGTGTTTATCCTGATGAAAAGGCCAAATTATGGTTAAAAAATACATGTGAGGTCTTGTAATGAACCTGGGCAGAGAAGCAAAATAAGGAGATAGAGGGATGGGTGGGAGGGGATGGGAGGGGGGCAGCTGTGAGGTTGGCGAGGCACCAAGGGATAGGCAACTGATACGTCGAGGGCGATGACTCACCGGTGCTGGGTATTTATAGCATCAGTTASGGAGGAGGAGGAGGAGGGGGGGGGAGTCACAGTGTTTTGGATTGAGTCGTTGTTGCACCACAAACAGATAGTGATGGAGGGAGATGAAAAAGCAGGAGAAGGAAAAAGAAGGAGGAGAGAGGAGAGAGGATGAAGTGGTGGGAGTGATGGAGGAGGAGGTGAAAAACAAGGAGGGAGTGGTGTAAATGGTTCCATGACTGAGACTGATGGAGGGATGAGAGGATGAAGTGCGGGGGGGGTAGACAGAAATAGAAACACTTGTTTAAAAAGTTCTACATTCCCTCCAATCTTAGTGGACTCAATGGTGGTGGGGGGGGGGGTGGCTGACATCCTGTAAATGTGTCGCACAGGAGATTGGGTTAGGATGGAATAATAATAATATAATTAAAAAATGTGTCTCGTGCTATAATAACATCCACACATATCGACTCACTCGTGCTGAAAAAAAAAACACACACACACTTTTGCTTCTGTGCAGCTTCTCATTCAGATACTGCAGAGGAGGACAGGAAGAGGTGGCACATTTTAATGAAGTCAAAACTCTGCTGTTGCCAAGAACATTTCAAACACCAAACTTCCACATAAGCAACCAATTAGAGAGATAAGCAAACTAGTTTGTTTTTTTTTTCTGTACATATACACGGCATTAGTGAGCATGATATTAATAGGAGTAACTAAACTTTGTTTCGTCTTAGCTCCGGTTGCTTTGGTTTCTCTTTCTTTCTTTGTTTCTCTGCCAGCACCTCTTTATTGACAGGATTTCTTCATCAATAAACACATCCAGCCTTGGCCTTTAGTGACGTAAGCCAGTACGTCAAGCTCCAGCTCTTAACACAGACGCCGATATGATCTGTGCACGTGTGCTCGTACACACATGCAGATGAAAGAAAAGAGGCCACACACACACACACACACACACACACACTTTGATAATACGGGATGATTCAGAGCATCCAGAACACTCGTTTTCATGAATAGGAGCAAGCAGGGCCAATTAAAAAGCAGTGGATGAAAGGGAATGTTAATCGGCAAACTGTGGATGAAAATATATTGGAAGGTTGGGAGCTCAGGAGGGATGAAATAAAGGGAAAATTGTAGGGTTTGTTGATGCAATGAACAAAACTGGTGACGTAATTAAAATAAAAGTCAGGAGACGAACAGGACCAACAGGAAAAATAAGGTTTGGACTGATGACATCATAAAGCTGTGACTTAAGACATCACTTTTTAGATGATCATTTTGCYATGTTTGGTAAATTTGCATCATCTCATCTCCTCTCAGCTTTATCTCAGCTTCTTCCCTCTTTGTTTTTAAGCATGAATACCCCCAATGTGCTGCAAAAACCGCATGTAACCATGGGAATAATGCAGTTATTCAAACTACAGTGACTATAGTGAGTCTGGGGTTTTARAAGAATGAGTCACTGGACTAACGCCCTTTTTGGCACGAAACTAAGTTGTTGCTACTGCTTTAATRTTAATTTACGACTATTTCTAGTTGCATAAAAAGAATTCAAGCGGATTTTCAAGTTGATTTCTCTCATAGATTGCAAGCATTCAGCTTAATGACATTTCWTCGGGTTCCACTGGTATTTCTTGCAGTGACCCCTCGTCATAATGAAGGAAACTAAATCACATTCAGCTAATCATATGTATATTTTGTCATGAAAATGATGAGTTTGCAGTTAGTAAACTAATATTAAAACTGTGATGGTCTTTTTAGGGCCATGCTGCATGATGGGGATTTTCATTTGTCATGACTACTTTAACATATCTTTGGGATTTACTCGGTACCATCTGCTTCAGGCTGAAGGCAGAAGAAAAAGAATGACAAGAATGTAAGAAATTGATACAAAGAAGAGATGGGGAGCAGTTAGACTGGCTGGTAAGTGATCATGAAACATGTGACAGAGACACAAAAGGTTGATGGACTGACAATATGAGACAACCTTAATTACAATCTTGGAAAGTTCTTTTAAACTGTAAAATATTGAGACGTTTTCAACAAAGGCCTTTGGATTTGTAGGTGGATACTAGTTATTAAAAAAGCTACTGAGAGAAAAAAAATGTCATCTAAATTACAGGGAGAGCCTATGAAGAGAAGCTAAAAATATATATTTATTTTTCTTGTAACGTTTTTGCATCAGTTGGTGGATTCTTCAGAAATCTGTTGAATAAAAGTAACCATTAGGGACAATTAAGAGTTACTAATTAACCTAACATGCATGATTTATTCTGCAGGAGGAAACCAGAGTGCTCAGAGAAAACCCACATGTGCACAAGGAGAATTCAATTCAATTCAGTTTATTTATATAGCGCCAAGTCTCAACAACTGTTGTCTCAGGGCACTGTACACACACACACACACACACACACACACACACACACACACACAC
>NW_013952763.1:455199-464512 GCF_001266775.1 Austrofundulus limnaeus | reverse complement strand
GAAATTTCAATGCCCCCTTTAACTTGTAATTTATTTAAATTAATTATGACCATTTGTTTAACCTCAAAAGTACATTTTTTGATAAAATGTTGCTGAAACAGCAAGTTTCTCAGTGGCTCTGCRCTCAAAAATGCASCCTAGTTGGAGTAGTCGAACACAGATCCACTGATCCTTYAACACAGAGCATCTTCAGAAGACACGTTTATAATATTTTTWAAAAATCTGTATTGTTCGATACAAGTGTGTATTGAACCTAAAGCACTGTWYKRWACGGTTCGATACGGGTACATGTATTGTTRCACCCCTAGTATAAGCRTGTTCATCTAACTCACTATCAATAAACATTATTTACTCTCCTACATATTGATTTGTCTTTTTTTAATAAAGGAAATGAAATCCTAACAAATCGTTAAAGAGGAATAAAAGCCTGGCTGTTGAGGTGAGACTCATTAAGACATATTTAGTCCATCACACTGAACCTTTGATTTATTGTGTGGACCCTCTTTCATTTCCTCTCCCCTCCCCCACAGGATTGTCTCTCTCAGTGTCTGTCCGTCCTTCCTAATGGCTCGGCCAACATATTGGCTCTAATCGCTCTCATCCAGCTCCTGAACCACCTGCCTCCTGAAGACAAGAACCRTGCATTAACTCCCTGTAATTGGCATACTGGGAGGGATGAGCTGGATGGTTACAACCTGGTAAAAAAAAATCCTAATGAACGCATCAGGGAAAGTGTTGGGTTTAAAGGGCAAAGGGTCTAATGAAGGCGACAAGGACATCAACCTGTGATGAAGGCAGATAAAAGGCTGTGAGGCGGTGTCGCCATGGAGACGCTGGTTGAAAGGAAGGTGAGCCTTGACGACGGGCATGGCCACGCTTTCATGCCCCCCACCCCCTCCTGTCACAGGAAATACAGGTGGCCCCTTGTGTTTGCTCCCTACACATGACCATTTGTTTTACAAGACGTTATAGACAAACAGATTTGCATGATGCACTGTTCAAGATGAAATCCAGGGATGAAGCATTAAAGTATTTTCAGCTCTTCAACTTCATCTCCTGGATGAGTCATGAGTCCTTGAAGCACTGGAGCAATACAGCCAGAGGAATACAAAAAAATAAAATAAATAAAATAGATGAAGCTTTGTGAGTCAGTATGTGTGCGCGGTTGGTTGTGTGAGTGTATGGGTATCTGCTGTGACGCACGTCTTTGTTAAGATATCACACGCTCCCTGCTGCTTTGATTGACGTGTGGAAAAGCAGCAGTGAAAGCTCTGCTGCTGCAAGAGGAGGGTGGAAACCAGAATTAAACTGAATGAAGGCGTGTTACTCAGTCATCAAAAGGATTTTGGGCAAACAGTTCACAACGTCGAGAAAGAGACACAAATCTGACCTGGAGGAGAAAAAATGGACTTAAAATTCTGAACATGAGCTAAAACAGAAAGCTGCTGCATCCATTTTTTATGGATTTGAGGAGATGCAACCACAGTTCATAACTGCATTGAAAGGGAAATGCAGGGTTCGAAATGAGCTAATTTATGAGTTTAATTGTATTATTGAAAACAAAATACATTTCAATTTCTGTGTCAAATGACATAAAAATCTCTTGATTTAAAATGTACATAATTCTTTCTTTGAATTTCTCTTGTTTTTTGTGTGATTCTGTTTTGTACAAATAAGGAAATCTGTCTTCCAAGCTTTAAATGTTGCCACGCTTTGATTTCTAAATTCAACACTGTTGGCAAAACATCTGCTAATGGGTTTAAATGGGCACTTCATTCTGTCATGACAGTTTTTATTTATTTATTTTTTAACACAAGATCCACCATATGCAGGCACTGAATACTAAAAATATTAATTGAACTGAAAGAAAGCTAAACACATCATGTACTGTATAGTAAAGTACTGTTTTTCCTTTTCATTCATTTATATTGTGATTGTCTATGCGAACGTCTCATTCAGGTGAGAATAATTAGAGATTTAAAGAGGCTGTGACATCAAATTTTGGTCATAAAATATGAATGCATTTTTGGAAAGATAACATGAAACACATATTGCACAAAGAAATTTCACATCACTGAGATCAACAGATGTTGAGTCATGTGCATGTAAAGTAACAGGAAGTGATGTCAAAGGGGAATGTCTGCATGTGAACAGAGTTTTGATACAAAAACTAACAGATTGTACTGGATAATCTGATGTTTCTTGAGATTATTTTGAGTCATCATCAGAGAGAGTTGAAGACAGGTCTGAGTTAAAAATAAAATATTTTTTAATAAACAAAGACACGACAGTTTCTTTACTTAAAGAGTTCCCCTTTGATGTCACTTCCTGTTTCACTTTGGCTGAGTCAAATGTAAAAGAAAACATGCCAGTTATGGGTAAAATCAAGTGTATGCCAAGTTTATTAAATATTTTTATTTTTATTTATTTTTTTACTTTTTGTATTTGAAAAATAACGTATTTATCTATCTTTTCGGTGCATAAGAATAAAGACACTTTTCCAATTAGAATGTACAAAAATGAATGACAGTATAAATTAGAAATTGTTCCCAGTATTTTGTTCTTGTTGTTCAAGAACCCTGCTTCTCAGGAAAACAGGCTCCTAAATATCTGATGTATAGTAAAATTTACATAAAAAATAGACTATATGAAAATCTCATTAACCCATATTTTATTCACGATTAAACCTTGTAAATATCAAACTATGAGATTTTTTTTTACTTTCTTTAATTTAAAAATTGAAGTAACTGTGAATTTAAGGGCAACAGTGCGATGAATGGGATCAAATGGCTATGAAAGTAAGTCATACAAGAAACAGTAGCATCTTAGCAACTTTTTTGGGTCTATTAGTAACAGGTCAGTAGGAGGACTGAGAATAAAAAGAACATTTTAGAGAGGCTGAATCTCTCAGAAGTAAAAATGAGCCAACATCTTTGGAACCAAAACTCATTTAAATTGGACTGAGGATACAAAAAAAAAAAAAAAACTCTGTGTAAGAAGAATCAAAATTTGAAATTGGAGTTGTGTAATCATCACCTTGGAGAAAGATGTGTTGGGAGCATTTTAAAGACTTTTTTTGGTCCAAGTGAAGCAGATCCTCATTCCAACAGGTCAAAGCATCTTGTCATCTTTGCAAACATTTCACCAAGAGTTAAAAAAGGAATATTGGCAAAGCTGAAGGAAGACATGAATCTAATTAGTTGCAATAAATGCATCTTATTGAACCACGTTACATTTAATTAAGCTGTGAAGCACTTCTTACGCTGTTATGAAATGAAGGTATTAGTTTAAAAAAAATCCCAATTATCTGTCAATTGCATGTAATTATTTTTTTCTGTTTTTTGCAATGCTATAAAATGGAGTTTCCACTCACAGATAAAGAGAGAGAATCAGAGTGAGGTGATGATAGAAAGCCAAACCTACGGGACAGSGAGTGTGAACTTTAATTTAATTATCTCCCCTCCTCCCTGCTGTAACATTCATTGACAAAGAAGGAGAAAGAAATGAAGACAAACGAGAGAAGAAAGGGGGATTTGGTGTGCGGCAATCAGTGGAAATCTTTATTTTAACGAGTGAAGTGGGTCTGTGAACGCAACGATGCCCACAGACAGCCCATCAAAGGCCCCAGAGAGGAATCAAAGATTCGCTCAGCCAGTCTTTCAGCAGCAGCAGCAGCAGCCCGATGAGGTCTGAGCTTCAAGAAATCTGATCTGTAACGAGTCACCACAGCACCTGGGGAGGCTGAAATAACCAAAGCAACAACAGCTAAACGCACCGACATGTTTATGAGCCCTAAAGAGGCTCGACAGATGTGTAACAGCCTGCCACCTCACATGACTGAGCTGAAGCCAAGGCAACAGCAGAGGCGCGACTGAAGAAATCTCATTAAAAAACATATACAAGGCAGAAAACATGTGGCATTTTATCCATCGCACGAAAACATTTGAGCCCTTCTCGCTAATTATGTGTTACTGTGATTATGCTATCGGTCGTGAATGGACACAAACCAGCAATTAAACGGCTCAAACACAGAGAATAAACCTCTATTTGCTGGCGAGCTGCATGAACCGTCTACCAGTGACAGCTTGACATTTTTATTAGTCACTGCTATGAGCAATAAAATGAGTACATTTGCGAATATTTTCACGTACTTGTTTGTTTTTACTGAAAGGTTGGTCATATTATTATTATTATTATTATTATCTTGAGGAAAAAGTATGTTAGTGATCAGCTGCAGCTGTTGCTGTTTCTGAATGAAGAGTCGTGCAGTCAGAGGGAGTGATGTGATGGATTTGGGAAAACAAGGCTAAAAGATCCCACGCTTCTCCTCCTCTGTTTCACTGCTCACTTGATCTGCGATCCCATTTTGCCTCTCACAAGTGCAACTAATCTAAACAAGACTACAAATGTCGAATCAGTGAGTTTGATTTATGCTCTTAATGTGAAGGAGTTCTCCAAACTAAGAGGGCAGGCAGGTGTTGAAGCTGAAATCACCTCAAAAATGATACGTTCTTGCTCCTTCTAAACACTAATAAAAAAAGATTTTAAAAGCTCTTTATTGCAGTTATTTGCACACAAGTCAAACATGGAATAAAATAAAATTTGAAATCTAACTGGAGCATCAGTTTTCAGTCTGTTCCAGTGGACTTAGAGAAACACTACAATAATTAGAGCAGTAGAACAAAGGATTGCAAACAGGATTTTTAAAAATCAAAACACTGCTTCACAGTGAGAAACATGGCATGTCCCTACTTTTTAAAATGCTGCTTCCATTTAATTCAGAATTTGTTTGTTCTGCAGCTAACATAACCTGTTTGGATTCCAAGACGTTAACCAGAAGACACAAAACAAAACGAGTGTTAAATCCAACCTCTTAGTCTCGCCATCAACTTTGTCACCGCCAGTCTCTGACATTTAACCGGCAGCTGGCGTGCTGTGGCCCCGAGCTTTGGCCCCCAGCCGACAGGAGAGTGTTTATTACCGTCTCTGTCAGCGCGCTCGCGCACACGTACACGCGCAGAGGATGTGAGGGAGGAGAGGAGAGGAGAGGAGGGGGCTGAACTGCGACAGCAGCTCCGCGCTGCTTCGAGCCTGTGAGTCATCGCTACGGGCTTTAACTCTTCACATGCCAGGAAGGCGGTGATGGGAAAACTCTGTGTTCTGATGATGAAAAACAACAAAACAAAGCAGAATGACAGAACTCGCGTGATCCCACGAATTTCAACCCCCATTTTTACGGTCCGCCTCTGAAGGCGAGAACATATAACGCTGTTTAATCAGTTCATGTGTTTGTGTGTTGGCAAAACATCACAAGAATTACGCGACATTTTAACTTGGAAGTAATCACTGGGTGTGCATCTACAGCTGATAAACATCAAAACAATTCAAAACGACCGCCACGGCTATGTGACTTTTAAAATAGCAAAAAAACTGTTTATGAATCGACTGGTTTTACATATATTGACCTAAAATTAGGTGTGGTAGTAGCTGAGACTGATTCCCAACATATAGCGTATTATGAGCGCTCGATTGTAGCGTCATTGTCTCTGTCTGTTAGCAAAATGTCTCTTAAACTATATTGGACAGATTTAAATTAAACTTTTAGAATGTGAATACTGATTATACATGAAAAACTGAATAACCTTTGAGGTTAATATATCTGAATGTGTCCGCCACAGTTATATTAGCCGACAAACATTCATTTAACTCGGTTAATTTTGCAAATATTGAGCTGGAATTTGATGTGATAGTTGCAGCAGTCACATATTTTTGCGCTATTGCACGAGATTGCGCGAGATTTCTCAACAGATAGAATAAAAGTTGTAGTTTTCTGCAGATTTACGCTCCTCGCAGCTGCTGCTGCTCATGAAGACCTTCCGCAGTCAGGCCTCCATCTTTCCAACAACAGAGAGGTGCTGTGCAACAGACTGGGCTATTTTTATTCCAGCAGACTCTTCAGCATGCATTTAATGAGCTTGAATCTTTTTTTCTTCCCCTATGGAGTTTTTTTAGGGGGGCTAGGCTCTCTTACGTGTGTTGTGTGATGACGCGGTGGTCAGGTGGTGCCTCATATAACAGGAGGAGCTGTCCAAGTGCTGAAAACAGACGATTCAGCGCCGCTTCTGAGGAGATGCCATACATCCTCACTGCTGTCTGAGCTTTATTACCAAAGGTAAAAACAAAACATTTATCATTCTTAGCCTAAATAAATAGATGTCCTGAACGAATTAGATTGGTTAGAAACCTATAGTTTGGTTTTTGTGACGATTTCGGCTCCTTTTAAAATGAGATTTAGACTGTTCACGCGATAAAACGTTTAATTGCGCACAGTTTGTTATTGTTGGGGTAAAATAAAGAAAATAGTGCTTTTGTTGAGGTTTAGAAGACACTAAGAGGATGAGTGTGATGCTGAGGTTGCCCATAACAACGTAGGGAGTGACTCATCCAGTGATGTGAACACACAGCATCACATTATTCAAACTGCGGAGCGGAACTCTCTGATCCAAATCAAACCGAGTCTCCTGATAAACCTGATTGATTCAAGTCCATACAGAAAATAATCTGACGTCTCGTGATCTTGTTTGACAGGTAATTTATTGCCTATAATGCTGCATTTCCACCACAAGTTGCCCGCGGGAGGAGCCGCGCTCCTGCTCGCCTTCCTCCTCCACGGATGCGCGGTGCGGGCTGCGTCCCTCCCCCGCCACTGGCTCCAAGGCGGGGGCAGCGAGGGCCAGCCGGCCGCCTTCCCGCCCAGCTCCGACATGATCAAAGCCCTGGAGTACATCGAGAACCTGAAGCAGCGGAACGGGGCTCGGCCCGAACCGGTGGACTACGACGAGGTGGAGAAGTTCAAGGTCCTGCTTCAGCTCGCCTCGCGCCAGGACGAGGTTCCCGGGGACCGCCAGGCGGCCCCCGGCATCCAGAGGCCGGACGTTACCGCCGAGCAGTTGCTGAAGGCGATGCTCAAGACCCTCCAGGACCAGGGCGGCAGAGAGGCGGGGTTCCCCGCCGCCGCCGCCGCGTCGGAGCCCCGGAGCGACCGGCGGACGCACAGGCACCGCGCCAAAGAGATGCCCGGAGGCACTCCGGCGGATTACGGTAACTTCCCCAGACCTCACAAGAAGTACCCGCTGATGTTTGAAGACGAGGAGAACACTGACGCCTCCAAGCGGGCTACGGAGGACTTGGACGAGCAGTACACCCCCCAGAGCCTGGCCAACTTAAGATCCATCTTCGACGAGCTCGGGAGGATGCCCGCCATGCCCGGGCAGAAGAGGGGCGTGTTCGGGGATGACGATGAGGAGGACGGCGGGAACAGGTTCGGTCAGAGGAACCAGGCCTATGAGGACGTGGCCGGGGGCGACGAGTGGGTCCCCGTGGAGGAAAGGGAGGAGACGGAGGAGGTGGAGAACCGGAGCCACGAGGAGATGGACCGGGCCCTCGGCGACCAGGAGGAGGAGTCGGAGCGCGAGGAGACGCGGCGCCGCGCCGATCAGAACCAGGAGGACGCGGATGACGACACCAAACTGGTGGACTACTACCTGCTGAAGGTGCTGGAGATGAGCGACCAGACCCAGAAGAGGGATCAGACCGGGGAGCAGAAGAAGAGGCTGATCCGGCCCTCCATCGTGGATCCCCGGACGGTGAAGGAGCTGCTGGAGCTGTCCCTGAAGCTCCACGTGCCGCCTCAGGACCTCATCGACATGCTGCTGACGGAGGAGCTCCGCAAGCTCCACCGCGACCCCCAGGCCCTGACCCGCTACACGGCKGCCGGACAGACCCCCAAGATCAGGTACTTCAGCCGCAGACTGCCGCTGAAGGCCAAACCCCCCACCGATGACATGGACAGGGAGGACTTTTTGGACATCATCGGAGTGGAGACCATCAGCAACGAGTATCCCGTGGTGCAGAGACCCATGAAGACCACCTCACCCGCAGACAGGGTCCCGGCGGCGTCCAGCCCCGCGGGTCCGGTGAAAATCCCTCCACCCTCAGGCCGCAGGGAGAACCTGTTTTTATCCGAGCTGAACAAAATGCCCCTGAAGCGCCAAGCCGACGCTCCGGACGACGACGACGGGGACATAGAAGACGAGGTGACGACCTACCTGGCGGCCAAGATCCTCACGGAGTACCCGAACACCGTCAGCAAGCGGGACACGCGCGCGCAGCTGAAGGGCCAGTTCCCCTACGAGCTGTACGAGCGCGCCGTGAAGGACTACATGGGCCAGGCRGACACTGAGCCGAGGCCGGGGATCAAGCGGGACCTGGAGGGGGCCACGGAGGAGAACGTGGCGCCCACCGAGGTGCAGGAGGAGATGCCAGCCAAGACATCCGCTCCGCAAACCGTGGCTGAAGGAGGAGAAGAGGAGCGCCGTGAGAAAAAGGCAGCAGGGATGTAAYCCGATCCCTCCCCTTTCCTCTCTGCATTAATATGAATATAGTATTTATATTCTGTCTCAAACACATAACGTTTGGTGGACGTGATCTAGTTTACAAGTTTCTATCATAAAGAATAGCTGATAACACCCTAACAAATAATAAACAATCTATAGCAATCTTAGACATAAAATAGAGAAACTTAACTGACTGTCCCTACTTGCTGCAAGAACCTATATTTTAATGAGACCAGAAGAGATTAAGGGTGCAAAGAGTGATCAGTCCAACCTGACAAATTTATGGTGTGATGTTAAATGTTTACACTGAACAGTGTTTGTAAACAATTTGAATCTATAACCAACAGAATGATGTTGTTTTTTCCACCTATGTCAAGCTATTTATGTCAATACACATGTAAATGATCAAATGTAAATCCCGATTGGGATTATTATTATTTTTTATTTATACTTGAGCACTCCGGAGGTAAAATACTGGGGATTGCCTGCTGCATAGGACGAGTGTCATCGTGACTCGTGATATTATTCAGGGTTTGTGGATTTATCGTTCCGAGTAAATTAAGTCTAAATATCAGACCGTCGCCTGCCTTCTAACCCTTTCATACAGCGAAGCTCTGTATCGTTGGCCTAACCGTGGTTGTGCTTATTGCTCGTTTTTAAACCATTTTGTACATGTTCAACAATGTGTCACAGGTGAATAAAGCATCAGCTGTATTATTTTTTCTTCTTGCTGGGTTGTGTTGCCTTATTAAAACTTACAAAAAGAAAAAAACAATCATCAGCTTGGAATGGTGCATTTATAACCCATCCATCTATTTTGTTTACTTCTTTTTCTGGGTCATAGAGCTCGCTGTTGCTCATGTCCAGCAGTTACTGTGCACCCTGGACAAATAAGTCCATGGTGGTGGTGGTGGGGG
>NW_013952763.1:434360-455189 GCF_001266775.1 Austrofundulus limnaeus | reverse complement strand
GGATTACACACATACATACAAATGAGACAACTATTTCCACTCTAAAAGCTATAGGGAGAATTTAGTGTTTTTTTGTTTGCGGGAGGAAAAACAGACAGCAATGAGAAAAAAACATGCATTAAGTATTTATAAAGAAATACAACAACGTGACAATATGATTCTTTCATTAAAATAAACATTTAATCATAAATTGTGCATTATTTAAAAAAACTGACACAGACAGCTCCTTAATAGAAAAAAATCTTTTTTTTTATCTGCTGGTGAGGAAACCAGTAAGATTTTAAGTGAAGCAGCATAAATAACAAAATTGTTTCAAAATCAGACATTTCAAGGTGAAATTATACCCTCCAACATGTTAATTCACAATACAAATTTAAACTTGTTATGATTTTCAAAACCCCCATCTTMCTCTAACAGAACTTCATTAACAATAATCAATGTAAAAACAACCTTCAGGCAGACGGTGAACAGGCACTAAAAACTGTTTTTTTTTTTTTTAAGAAAAAGGTTCAGTAAGCAAATTCATTTTCAGAAACTTTGTTGACGCAGATACAGTACGTATGTAGTGTGTGTGGGCACGTCCGGTCTTCTTTCTTCGCAGGTTAAAACGCAGGCTTGCTCATGTACTCCTCCATGGTCTGGAAAACAAACGCACAACAAAAAGAAGAAGAAGAAGAAGAAAAGATCGGCTTTTGAGACAATTAAACACACCAAACTAATAATGCGTTTAATCAAGTGCAGGCACACAGCTACAGATCACCTGCTGAGCACAGCAACACACAGTAGGTCACCAACACAAGCACAGCCTCTAACCTGTCTGTCCATATTCAAGGTCCAAACAGCTCCACCTCATACCACTCACTGTGGTCATCCTGAAGCGATAATGGTCAAAATGAACAGGGAGGCTACACTGAACATCATCCAGCCYTAGATTTAAAAGGGTTAGTCAGCCCTATTCGGGAAGCACAGGACAACAACACCCAGTTTAGCGATGGCGCCACACAGACCCATGAGCCTAAAGAGGGAGGCAATGGGAGGGGGGAAGCATCAACCAAAGACTAAAGTTTACGCCAGGGGAATCTGCCGCTCACTGGCAATAACTGTGGCAGAGGAAGAGACAGATGTGCACACACACGAAGGGAGGGAAAACAGAAACATAAGCACTAAAAAAAAGAATTAAAAACACTCACATCTTCATGCCTTCTACAAGCAAAACAAGGGCACGACAGGGATTGAGCAGCACCACTGTTAATGATTCTACCACACACTGACTAATCTACATGTACTAAATAAAACTTCATCATATCAGAGCCTGAGTAATGCTGCCAAGCAAATCACTGTGCACCACTTTCAGATATTTAGATGTCCCACAACCACAACTTCACAGAGAAAGAAAACCAACACACACGGCACAAATGACTTAAATATGTCACTGTTGCTTTAAGGAGGCTGAGGCTTGCAACAGATGTTAGATGTTTACAACGGCGCTGTATTAAAAAATATATTCTGTGTGCATTTGTGTGTGTGTTTGCGTGTGTGTAGGCCTTGCTCAGCGTCCTACCTCCTGTAACATGTCGGAGGATTCGATGGCGCGGTTCACAATCTGTTTAGAGGTTTCTTGGATCTCTCCTCCCATTAGAAACTCATCCAGGATAAAATAGGCCTTCTCAAAGTTAAAGATAATGTCCAGCTCACACACCTGAGACAAGGCATGGTGGGGATTAACATGGCTATCACATCAGGTTAGTGATGTGCACACATTATAAATCATATGACAAAAACATATACAGTTTGTTGTTGTTTTTTTAGCATTACTTCAAATTATAGTTGTACTAAATAAAAACTGAAATACATTTCCAAAGTATTTGTCCAGCAGCTCCACATAGCGGTGAATAACCTCCAGGGCCAATAGCTCATTCTCCTGGTTCTCCACAGCCAAACAGAAATATAAGCTTGCATACCTAAGAAGAAGAGGAGGACACAAAGCTCTTAGTGCAAAGCAAAAACAATACAAAATAGGTGTCGACACAAGTGACGAAATGCTTCCGCAAACAGGCAAATGTGCGTATCACCTCTTGTAAATGATCTTCAGGTCTTTCCACTGCAGAAAGTTGCAGGAGCGTGGTTGCCGTGCCAACACAATGGTGGTCATTTCCCTGATGATCTTCTTTTTTTCACGATCCGTCATCGCCGTGAACCACTTCTGCAGACGCAGCTTCCCCTGGCGACTGAAGAGCAGCAGGAAGCGCATCTAACGACACGGACGTGGTCAGGAAGTAAAGTCATTAAAATCGGCACGGTTAATGAAGAAACACGTGTCGGATCCAGTCCAGCACGCACGCACGCACGCACGCACACACGCACACACACACACACACACACTAGGATTACCACAAAGTTAATGCAAAATAAATTATTAACCAGACACAAACAGAGACATAGGGGCTGAATATTCTGCCTGTTCTTTACATGGCTCGTTTTTATCGAAAGAACATTTTTGAAGACTTATAAGAATAGACAAGAGTTTGTGTCTTTGTAATTTAAAGAACATATTTTAAACTGGAAAAAAATAAATTATGAAACCTAAACTGTCTCTATGTGTGGCCCTGTGATGGACTTGGGACCTGTCCAGGGTGTACCCCACCCCTCGCACTGTGACTGCTGGATATGGGCACCAGTGACCCACACAACCCTGAAAGGAATAAGTGTGTATGGAAAATGGATGGATGGATGGATGAAAATAAATTACATCACATTCTTTGATATATATGGACACACACACACACACACACACACACACACACACGCAGTCATAAAGTTAGAATATCATGAAAAAGTTTATTTCTATCAGTAATTCCATTCAAAAAGTTAAATTTGTATATTATAAATTATTCTTTACATGCAGACTGATATATTTCACATGTTATTTGTTTTAATTTCAATCAATCAATCAAGTCACATAAGCATAGGCGTAAAGGTGAGTGCAAAAACTTGGGTGCAAATTCCTACTTGTAAGATGCAGATCACAATAAATACAAACAAAATTTTAAAAGAAAGTTCAGATAGACTAAAAAAGTTTGAATAGACTTGCGCTATACACAGTAAACTTATACTGTAAGCATACAATAATTCACAGTTGAGTGTACAGATATATTCTGACAATGTAATTATGTTATGGTTATATTTGGTGCATCAAAAGCAGATAGTGTGTGATGGGAAAAGGGGGATCGACAAAGGGAGGTACAACTCCTGAGTAAGATTCAGAGTGAGTTTATGCAGGATGAGGTGTGAGAAATAGTCCAGTAGGAGTGCAGGTGCACACTGTGTTGATTTTAGTGAAATAATGGGATTAATTTTGATGATTATATCAGACAACTAATGAAAACCCAAATTCCGTATCTCATAAAATTAGAATATTGTGAAACTGTTCAACATGAAGACACCTGCCACACTCTAATCAGCTAACTAACTCAAAACACCTGCTAACGCTTTTAAATGGTCTCCCAGTCTAGTTCTGTGGGTGACACAATCATGGCAAGACTTGACTTTACAAGTTACAGGTTTAATGATACCTGTAATGTTAGGAAGTCATTTGACTAACAGAAAACAACTTATATGGCCTRAAAATGAATCCGCAGAGCTTGTATTAAATGTGGAGTCCCTCAAGGTTTTGTTAGGTCCTAAACTTTTTTAATTTGTAGTAATGTTTGTGGAGTCTTAAATGCTACAGTTTCATTTGTTTGCAGATATTTTGTCTRTAGATTATTTAAAAATGGACTACAAAGGGTACAGTGTGTAATATCTAGACTTAAAAAGTGGTTTTATCATAGTAAATTATTTATGAATTAAACTAAATTTCTCATTTACTGAATATTATTAAAAGTACTATGATGCAATTGAAGGAAACCTCTGAATAAAATACCCCAGTAATACACAAAGAGGGTATGGAAACCTAGTATACAATGTCAGTTTGAGGGTTCCAATAACACTGAGGACWGACCAGTGTTTCCACTTAAACAAATCCGAAATCAACAACATGGCATTGTTTAAGTGTTGTAGACAYCAACATCCCACACTAACTCCACATATTTCTATCAAAGAATAAGCATAAAATCACCTGAGCGTGTTCAACCCATAGGCAAATTAAAGGCAAAGCATTACTGCCATGATGGGTGGGAACGTGACGAAACCTGTTTAACAGAATACACCGGTTTAAGGAAGACACACCTTATTTCTGACTGTTCCCTAAACTTCAATATAAAATATCACAAATCCAATAAAAAAGCGAATTCTACTGCTCTTCGGCAGCCCGATAACAGCCAGAAAAGCTAGACTTTTGTTAAAGGAAGTAGCGTAAAAAAGGCGTTAGCCACCTGCAGTCAGGTGGCGACAGGTGAACAGCTAGGCTGACGCTACCTTCCCGGTACGAGCATGCGCACAAACCATTAGAAACACTTACCATGTTGACGCGACGACAAGGGTTACAAACGGTGTAAGGCAGCAAGAAAAACATACAGTTTAACCCTCACAAAGGGTCAAAAGGTCCAGCTGAACACATTATCCGTCAGTCGACAAGTGCAGCCGGGGTGGAAAAAAAACCAAAACGTTTTAACTCCGCCCCTCTGGCTGCCGGAGCACGGACGCGTCATTTGACCTCACGCGCATCTGGATTGGCTCCGTTTCAGATGGGATCTGCTCAGCCTGAAGCGCGCTGCGTAACATGTAAATGAAACGAACTGATAAAACTTTAACTTATCACCATGGGGAGAGGGCTGAAGTGTTATTCCCATGCAGGATCGGTAGGGAGCAGCAAGTGCAGCATCTGCTTCATGTGATCCTGAACTGTCCCGCACAAGGTTTTTCAGGAGGGAGCTGGTGACCTGCAACACTTTGAGGGGTTGCTGCTCACTTGCTGTCATGTCTCTGTACAGAAATGCCGTCTGGTTTTTGAATGGGATCCACCAGTACACAAGGTTAGTGTCACTTTGTTGCTGATCTGCAGTGTGGATGTGATAAAAGACGGATGCTTTATTTTTAAAATCAGTCCTGCAGCAGTTCTGGTGTGTTTGGCGTATTGCATATTTCTATTTGAGTGTAAGTCTGAATGTTGTTTTGCAAAGAGACATCAATGGTCTGATCTCCGTGTGGCACAAATTACCACACAAACTGACCCTTTATGCACACATACAATAGATCTATTGACAGTTTGGTAATGGGACATTACTGCATAACCTCAGTTTCAAAAGAGCTGGGATAAGAGTTGTATAAGATGTAAATAAAGATGGAATACAGTGACTTGCAAATCTCATACACCCATATTTTATTAACAATGGAACATAGGTCATTTTGAATTTGATGACTGTAACACATCTCAAAAATGCTGGGACAGGCCCATATGTTTCCCACTTCCCCACACCTCTTTAAACAACAGTGTACATTTCTAAGAGAAGAGGAGACCAGATGGTGTTTTTTTTTATTTCATGATGCAACAAACACTTTCAGTTGATGAGAAGCCTACACTTCAGCACATGGACTCGTCTACTTTGAGGCCATCGTGTTATAATAGATGCAGCATAGTGATGTCTTGCTGAAACATGCAAGGCCTTCCCCGAAAAAATACATTTTATGGAGTGGAGCATTCTATCGTTTTACTTTTCTGCATGGATGGAGCTCTTCCAAGTGTGTAAGCTGTCCATTCCAGAAAAAAATGAATGCTGCCCTATACCACCAGAGAGGCGAGGCTTTGAATTGTGCACTGATAAAAGAGGATGTGGTGTTTGTGGTTTCCAAAAAGGAATGTCATTTTTTGATTTGTCTGATCAGAAAAATCTGTTTATTATTAACGGTCTATTTTAAATTAGCTTTGTCCCAATAAAGAAAGTTGTGATTCTGGATTGTGTTCACATATGGCTTTTTTTAATTAGTGGAAATGCCCTTTTTGTGATTTCTAGGACATAAACCAGATTCTTGAATATGTTTAATGGTGTTGTGAGCTATAGATGGTGGGATAAATAAAGTCTTGGTGTTTGGGGGTTGTACTAACATTGTCGTAAATTTAGCTCTCTCTTTACTTTGCCACAATCATTGAATAAGCATTCTTTGTGCATTTAGGCAAGGATTCGAGACAGCATCGAAAGACTTTGAGCCAAAGGACCTTGACGTGCCCGTTGTGGGTCGATCCTTTATGATCACCGGAGCTAACAGTGGAATTGGCAGAGCAACAGCCATGGCCATAGCCAAGAAAGGTATTCCAATCTGCTGAGTTGTCTGCTCCATCACATGCCTCACTTTTACTAAAGGTGGATGATTTGTGTCCAGGCGGGACAGTCCACATGGTGTGTAGGAACAAGGACAGAGCAGAAGAGGCCAAATCAGACATTGTTTCTGCATCCGGGAACACGGTGAGTGCGTTTGATTCAAGTTTACGTTAAACTGCTACATGGCATCAGTGAAGGAGACTCATGCATGTTGTTGTAGGAGGTGTACGTCCATGTTGTGGACATGTCTCAAACACGCCAAGTTTGGGAGTTTGCCGAGGCCTTCAAGAAACAGTATTCATATCTGAATGTGTTGGTAAATATCATTCACCCCCTTTCTGTAAAATTTGCAGATTTTTATTGAAACAAAATAAACTTTATAATTTCATCTGACTTTCGTGAATGTTGCGGAAGATCAACAATGCAGGTTGTATGGTGCACAAGCGAGAGCTCAATACAGAGGGCTTGGAGATGAACTTTGCTACCAACACCATGGGTGAGACCCGGTCCTTTGCTCAGAATGAGCCGTGCCTCTAAACAGTATTAAATCAGTTCTATTCTTCTTCTTCTTCTGCAGGGGTCTATATTCTCACTCAGACACTCATACCACTTCTACAGAAGAGTCGGGACCCCAGAGTGGTACAATTTCATGCTTAAGTACACACAAAAAGCGTCTTCATCTGGATCATGAGAACGGCATAATGCCACTTTTGTCCATGCTGCTGTGGCTGTTTTCTTAGCACACTGCTGTGGCTGTTTTGTCCCTGCCTGTTAGATCACCGTGTCCTCAGGAGGCATGCTGGTTCAGAAACTCAGAGTGGATGACTTGCAGTCAGAGAAGGACTACTTCGATGGCGTCATGGTCTACGCTCAGAATAAGGTAGCAGCTGAAGATAGTTTAAAAACCAAATCTGACCGAGATTATATTCTCAAAACAAAGTCAGTTCAGCAGAAGAAGATAGAGGTGAGATATAAATTGGAAAATGGATGTTTCTATAAAAGAATATGTTGTTTCTTTCCAGAGACAGCAGGTGGTGCTAACAGAACACTGGGCCAAAACCTACCCAATGGTTCACTTTTCTGTCATGCATCCTGGCTGGGTAGATACACCAGGTACTGTCAATAAGTCATCAGACAAAAATAAATAAATACAGCTAAGATATATAATAAGTTTGCTTTAAAGATAGCAACTTTTGAATTACGATGTATAAATAGATAAAGGTTTAACTGTAGGGATACACATGTCATTTTGCTTGAACAAGAATGGCAGTATTTTAATAACATGTATGTGAATGTGATGTATTTTCTTATTCATAACTTATCAGAACCCAAGGTTTTTATTTTAGTGACACAAACCAAGCCATTGTGTTTGTTTCCAGCTGTTTCTACATCAATGCCTCAGTTCCACCAGATGATGGGGGACAGGCTACGTACTGCAGAGCAAGGAGCTGACACTGTTGTGTGGTTAGCCCTGTCCAAAGTTGCTGCTAGAACATGCAGCGGGCAATTTTTCCAAGGTGAACATAAGACTTTATTTTTCTTACAAATATAGGTGCTTGTATTTTTTTTTCTTTATCAATGTCAATGAGCTCAAACATCTAGGTTCAACTCCTCTGATTGTTTGTGTTTGCAGATCGTCAGGCTGTTCCGGCCCACCTCCCCCTGGCTTGGACTCACAGTTCTGATGAAGAGATTCAAAGTTTCATAGCTCAGCTGGAGGCTTTGACCCGAGCTGTTCAGTCACAGCATGGAGCTGATCCTAAAGGTCCTCTGGACCCATCCAGACCTGACTTTGTCTAGATTATGTTACACCACATACTGACCAATAAGCGTTAATAAGTATCAAATAATTTTAAAAAACAAAAAAATGGGGCATTTTTCCCCCACACAATTTAATTTATGGTACTATTTTTTGAAAGGAGATATATGACTCCTCTTATAACAAGCCAATGAAATAAAATTAAATATTGGAATTGGAGTACAATTAGAGATGGGATATATGGCTCTTTAAAAGTATCTAAATCTTGAGTTTCCTTTCAAAAAAAATAGTTTAATTTTGAATGTTAGAGACATCATTATGTATTTTTTTGGTGGTTCTTAGTGGTTTTCCACCAAGGGCGTAATCACCATCTTCAAAGCAGGGGGGACAGAGGGTACAGATATTGGAAGTTGGGGGGACATGTCCCACCCTGTACCTATGGCAGTTACGCCCATGTTTTCCACCCTCCTAGACCCCTTTCACATAGTTTTGATGGTTTTTGGTGATTTTTCACTGGATTTTGGTCCACTTGGGCCCCTTTCACATGGTTTCTGACGGTTTTTAGTGGTTTTGGCTGGTTTTCGGCCCTCCTAGACCCATTTCACATGGCTTTTGGTAGTTTTCACTGATTTTCCACCCTCCTATGCCTGTTTCACATAGTTTTTGATGGTTTTTTGGTGGATACATGTTGAAGTAGCCATGCTAGAACTGTACCATGTGACTTGTCAAGCATGCAATCCCCATGTTCCTTCCTTCGTTGTGGAAAAGCAAATAAGTAATGTATGTGTATGCTTCTGAGGAAAAAATAAATTAAATAAAAGCCAAACAGCTCCAAGTTGTCTGTGACTCAGTTCCCATCATTAAAGAGCCGTTCAACAGTTTCAGAGCGTTTGTAAACGTCACATCGCTAAATTACTATAGCTTCAACAGGAAGAGCTGGTTTTAAAGAAGGAAAAAACTAACTCATTGGAGTTGTTGCACCACTTCCCTCTCCTCCTACTGCCTCTTTGGAGAACAAACCTAAAGCTCCGCACTCCACAAACGATCAATAATCCTTGACACACCTTCTTACTGAGAGCATACTATTGTTAGACTAAAAGCCGGTTTAAAGACTGAACAGCAGCATGGGAAGTCTCTATTGCAACAAGGCTTCCATTAATTCAAGAGATCTGATGACTCAGTAATGGTAATGTTTTGAATAATTACAGACACTGTTAAAACTCAAAATCTCTGGACTAATTCTGAGTTTTACAAATTTATATCGATAATAATATTACACTGAATTTTCATTTACTTATTTTTATTTTAGAACCACTGTTATTTGACTGATGCTGTACTCGGTGGCGAACAGAAATTTCCTATTTAGAAAAATAAAGTTACTAAAGGGACATATAGTACAAAAGCTAAAGTATATAGGGCATGCTATATATAAGTTAACCAAATAATTGCAAATAAAAGGCTGATATCAAGACAAAGCTGTTAAAAACACAAGAGTTTAAGTTTTCCTTTTAAACTAACTGAATCTGAATTTCTGACATTAGTGGTCTCTTAACTAAAAAACAAACTGTTCCTCATTTTTCTTTCCATATGTGTGTTGTCCAATTAACAAATGTAAAACAGTAACACCGTTCAGTGACACTCTAGCAACAATACCCATTTTTATTTTCTAACAACCCACATTTTTTGTTGTTTTTAATAACTTTATTTTATACAGTACTGAAACAAAGAAAAAAACAAACAAAAACAAAACATGGTGCATTCACATTTTCCCAAGGGATTCTTTGCAAGTTTGATCTCTACAAGGGTAAAACAGTGAAAAGCTTTTAGCTGGATCTGTCCATGTAAAAACTCAGGGAATAGGAAGACTGGGCCTGATTTAAAAGTTTTCTAAAGGATCTGATGAATTGGTTTGTTTGTTTATTGTCTGTGTTAAGATTTTACTTCCCATTTATGAGGTTTTACCACATCTTTGCAAAAAAAGACAGTGATTCAGGTTCCCAGTCTTGGTCTGTAAAATGAACTTACAGTCCATGCGTAACAACAGTCCAAAGAAAACAACTCTCATCAAGTCTCTTTATTTGCTTTGAGTCCACCTTCTACGCAACGTAGGTGTACACTTTACGATCCTCTGGCGTCCTTGCCAAATAGTCTCTTTCTATTAGTCCCTCTATACGCTTTTTGATTACCACAGGACTGGGAAGGAAGCGTGCCCGAAGCTGCTGAGTCACCTGAAAATACAAAGTGACACAAGAAAGGCACAACTTAACATAAGATGCTGTAGCTCTTTTAAATAACTTTTAGTGCAAGTTAGGAGATGAAGGGAGGATTCCTTATAGAAGAGCAAAGGTAACTTCTACTCTAAATGTGGTCAAAAGTAGAATTCAATTTGGTCCTCAAACATTTAGTGTTTTGAGGAAATAAACCATGACTATTTGCACTGTCTTTTTGGCATCAAGCTGTTTAACTGCAAGGTATTGCACAAGGTGTGTGGAACAGACGGTATTTGGAAGAAAGTATTTTCTGAGTAATTATCTATGTAATCTCACAGGAATCTTTACAAAACTCACTGCTTCTCCAGAATGTGCGAGCCACTGACCATAACTACTCAAGAACTTCACATAACCTGTTTCAAAAAAGAAAAACTATGCGCGAAGTAGAACTGAAATAAATTGAATGAAACTGCTTATTTTGTAAACATCTACCTCTGCAACCAGAACGTTGTGCTGCATCTTCTTCCTTGACTTCATGATTCGGACAATCGCTGCCTCGATTTCATGCTTCCTGTCATCATCCACTTTCTGCCGTGTTTCTTTTCTTTCAGGATCTGATTCTCCTTGTTTCGCAGCAACTAGTAAAGTAGGGTACAGGTGCAAAAAGTTCATGGAGAAAACTTGTAAAACATTTTTTTAAACTGTACTGTACTGTGTACATGACTGTATCTGTAGTGATGCATAACACCCAAATACCAAGTACTTGTTAGAACATTTTAATAGGCAAATATTACAAATTACATTAGCAAAAAATCATTTGGAATTCATAAAATATGCACCACTTTTTTAAAGATACGCTCCTACAAAACCCTTAAAAAGAAAAACTGTTACTAACAGCAGATGATAGAACTTGACTCAAAGAGGTGAAACCTAACAGATCTTCGCACACATTTTACTCACCGGTTTGTATTTTGACTCTGTGAAGCTTGGCTGTAAACTGATCGTTGACTGTAAACACATGTCCGTTCTCAATCTCCTTGGACTTCGGCTCTTTTGTGAGAACTCGCTGGGTGGGTTTCCCACAGGCCAAAGACTGCAACGCTCGCACCAGCTCTCTCTCAGGGATATCAGTCTCCTGCTGAATCTCCTGTTGAAAGAGTTAAAACAGACAATAAGGAATAAAAACACACACACACACAATAATTAACAACAGCATTATGACTAGAAGCAAAAAAAACAGCTTTTTAAAAGTGGCTCCTGCGGATAGGCAGGATTTAGTCGTTAATTAAGTTAAGAAGATATGGCACCAGGATGGGACAGGTTGATTGCTGCAATGTGATTCTGTGGGTACATCTCTGCTCCTGCCATAAATATGGATGCTACACTCAAACATATCTAAACACTGTTGTTAACTAAATACACCTTTTTGTGAGAACAGCTTTTTTGAACAGAAGGATGTACCCCGACACCCTGAAAAATCATTTAGAAAAGCTTTGTGTTGTTGACTTGAAAGTGGGTCTGGAGACTTTGAGACCCTATTAAATATTAGGCAGGTGGTCGTAACGTTATGCTTGACTGGCGTATAGAGAGAAGCGAAATGCTGAATGTGCTCCCACCTCAAAAGTGCACTTTTCTCTGTTGTTGAAGAGCATGAGGATGGTCATCTGGAAGGTGGAGACCTGCAGGATGTGCTTTCGGGTGTTTGAACCTGTGACCTGGGCTCCACCTAGACCCACCTCCGAACCATCCTCCTGTGGAAAAGGAAGACAAAAATAGGACTCTAAACCAAAAAAACAACAACTAATCTTTTAATATGGTAAGCTGTCTTAAAGATCATTTACTAAAGCGGCACCCTTTAGTGTTTTTGTACCTTTTTAATAGCTCCGTAGAAAAGTGCATTTAGGTCCGCCGCGCCCATGTGGTGCTGTAGTGTCAGTTGTCTTCCACTGTGCTTAGCGAGGTAAAACCTGAAAAATAAAAGTGAAATAGTTCCAAGTACATACATATAATACAAAATAACAAGGCTTTCTGTTATATAGCAACACCCCCTTTAGTTCGCAGTATTTCTTACCTTCTGAAGACTTCAAAGGCATGTCTGGGAGCAGGGGGGATGGTGCATTTGGGTGTTGCAGACTGTGTAGGCCAGTAACCAGTGGTGAGGACCCTAACTGTGAGGTCCACACCACTCAGGGATGCCTGAAAGCAGGGTATGGTTTTACGTATCGGTTAGAAGATTCTGTCATGCAGTAAAATGTTGTCGAATTTCAGGTCCACATTAGTTTCAGAACCGTCACAGGTATGAAAAGCGGCAAATTATTTCTTGAAGTTCATAAAACCTTTTGTTTGACACAACTTGATGAAAAGCAGCAGCTAAGTGTAGCATCATTTAAAGGCTGCTGGATATTTTTATTCATCACATTCATGCAGGTTTTTAAAACGCTGTTTTGAATGAAAATGTTTTGCATAGCATGAAATTTGCTGGGGGTGTGTTTACATTTGACTGACATGTATTTTACTTTGAGCACTTGTTGAACAGGCAAGTATTACGGCAACATTTTGCTATATTTTGAAATCCTTCTATTTTGTCCTCATTTGTCTGCTTTTACGTTAAAAATGGGAGCAACAAACAATTACATGTAATAGAATTTTGACCCAATCAAGTGCACGATGTCTGTTTTTTGTGTCTTACCAATGTCTTTTGTATATGTTGTCTGAACTCATCCATAGTAGTGTTGGAGATGCTCATATCTCTGAACATCCCTTCCAGTTTTGAGGTGAACTGACAGCCACATTCTGTCTGTGAGGAACAACGGTGGAGAAAATGAGCCAAAACTGTCAAACAAGACATAAGGGCTTGACACACGGGCAGCGACAAACTACAGCGATGAACGGCTGTCATCGCAGCCAGGGTGAAACCCGACACACGGGACGCGATAGTGATCGCAGCGTTGCGAATCGTGCTCTCAGATCGCTTGTCTTCACGAAATTTGATTGGTTCTTGACTCTGAAGGCGGGTGTGCATTACGGACGTGTAAACTAAACAAATCTTGCGATGCTAATGATATTGAAAAACAAACACACATCAAGATACAGTTTTACGAGGAAAAACTTACCATAAACGTCACTCTGGTGCCAATAAATTCCCACAAAGCTTTTTAGTAATCACTTGGTGAAAGTGTTAGCTAACGGCAGTGTGTAGCATACTCTCCTCTCATTGGTCAGTCAATGAAACCCTCGCTGATTGGTTGTACGCTAAGCGACAGCGACAAAAGTTGAACATTTTTCAACTTTCATATGTCGCGTCACAAGCTTGCGTGTGCACGTCTACGTGTACGAGCGCGAAATTTCACATGCACTATTTTCGCCGGTCGCTTAGTAGGAGGAGGCAAGCGATTGTCGCCTCACCGCACAGGCTCCATAGGAAATGAATGGAGAGCGAGCGACGTCGCCTCCCGTGTGTCGAGCCCTTTAAACTGAAACAGTATAGAAGAAAAGTAACAAAAACAAGAGCCAGCTGTTCAGAAATGTTTGAAATGATTTACCTTTAGCTTAGAGATCATGTTCTTTTCCAAGTCATCTGAGACACTCTTGTTGCTGAGAAGCCGGCGGCCCAGATGCTGTTTGTAGTACCTTTCAAAAACATCTTTCTCCTGCATGAACCGGAACAACACCATGGCCTTGTCAAGAATCAACTCCACCTCCTGTTCTGACAACTGCTCAAACAAGATGAGAAAAAAATAAAGAAAAAGATCATGTCAAATAAAAGTATGACTCTAAAAATACACCAAGTTCTTTTGTTCTAAAGTCACATACCCCTCTCACTCCCTTCAGCTTGTCATCAATAAAAAGTGACAAGTACTCTGGCGAGCGGGAGTTGAGGTTGAGAAAATACTCAAAGTCTCCCGCAATGGTTTGTTTAAAGAGTCTGTCATTGTTGAAAGACTCGAGGAGAAAATGATCAAATCGTGTCTTCAAGTCTAGCAGACCCTGTTGAGGAAGCATCAAGAAAAGGATGTCACAGTGAGGTGTCTCTCTTACAATCTTAAGCACACTTCCACATCAGGAAGTCCTTAAAAGGATTACTTGTTTTGTACTGGCAATGTTTAGCGAACATACCTGAATGTAGTCAATGGGGTTCTTGCCCTCTCCTTCTTCAGACACCAGAGCTTTGCCTTGTTCCCTCAAATACGAGCTCATACACTCGCACATTGTTTTAAGGCCGTTTGGTACGCGAGTGAACAGCTTGTACATGCACGCCAGGTCTGAGGGGAAAACACAAAGACAAAACATGCGTTAGTAGTATGAAATTAAACCAATTTATAATGAGAAAACTTGCCGTTAAAAAGTTCTTTCACCTTCCGTCTTGCTGTTCTTCAGCATATGGACCAAACCAGAATTCTCCATCTCCACAATGGTTTTCATGTGTTTAGAAATCAGCTCCCTTTCCACTACCTTGACAATGGGCTCTTCTGTAGACTTGTCCAGACAGTGCATTACCCGCTCGATCTCTTCATTGATCCTGGCTTCTACCTTCTTTATGTAGACGCTGGCGCTGTTTTCTGCTAAGAACTTTTGGCTCTCCATCTAAACGAGATTAAACATTGTGCAATATTATCGATCTTTCAGATCTGGGAAAAAAATGATTAAAAAAATAAATAAAAAAACAAGGAGCACAAAGCAAGCCATTTCAAACATACCTGGAAGAATTCAGCAGACATTTCTAAGAAAGGGCACTCAAAGTCTTCTTCATACACAGATCTACCATCCAAACCAAGAATCATCAGCATCTGGCAGGCGTTTCTGATGGCACCCCTGAGAATTACGGTGGATAAATAAAGATCAAATTAGATTATCTTCGATGACTCCCTGACACCAAGTTCTCAGTTCACCCAACACATCGGACATCTTAGAGCAACCTTCCAGTGATCGCAATTTAACCAGCTCATCTAGAACTACAAACGCATACCTGTCTACAACCTCCCCCTTCCTTTCCCGTGCAATCATGTCCAGCAGTGTCTGTCGCAGGTGGTCTCGAATGCAGCCGTAGCGCACCACCTGGTCCCTGAATATGATGAGGCCAAGGTTGTACACGTTCTCCACACTGTTTTGTTGCACATAGACCCGGTCCTAAAAGAAGTGGAAATGGGGAGGAGGGGGGTGGTATTCAATACACAAAAAAGAAATTAAAATCTGGCACATAGTAAGTTGCATCATTTTTTTTGTTTGTTTGTTTGAGTAAAGCAAACATTCACTGTGAAATCAGCTTAGTGAAAAGTTTTTAAGTTGAAATTAGCACAAATACAGTTTCACAGTACAAGACTCTGGGATGTGTGTTTTAATGAAGTATTGCTGTAAAAAGTATTTTTGATACAAACATCTTTTTACACTGTTTTTGAACTGTAGCACGCCAGGAATCCTTGGAACCAATGCAGGACTGATATCAGAAGTTATGTACCAAAAATACTTAATTTACTTTTTTTTGTTGTTTTGTAACTTCATCTTTTTCTCAGTAGGTTGTCATTCCGGCAATTATACTGCACAAAACATATTTTCCCTTTCATTATTAATAAATAAACCTGCAACAGGAAATATGTGAGCCATCACATTGAAACGAGGATTAAGTCTAAAAGTTGTCTGTGGAGAAATAGGCAGATGTAGTGTTTTGATTAAAACACTTGCAAAAATTACATTTTTGTCAAAATATAACAAATAACTGTGTTTTCAATGTATCATTTCAATGAACTGTCTTAAATATTATCCTAAAATTTTTTTGAAGCACTTTTTTGAGCATTAGCAAACAAAAACCCAATTTTGAGGAAAAACACCTTAAAATGTTGAGATTTTCCCTGTGAGCTATCAAAACTTTTGTTTCTTTCCAGTTGGGAAAGCTCAATATTCAAATACTATTTGAGGTTTTTTATTTTTTTTCAAATGACATAAAAATCCTCATTAAAATTACATAAAATTAGGATCTAGAATTATGTATTATTGTAACCAACAAGACAAATTAAATAATATCTCTGGATCTACTAATGATATCAGGATGATCTAAGTATTAAAATGTAGCTTTTAAAGCAGGAATCTGAAAATATGATTAGGTAATTTTGAGCAAATTTGACTTAATCCTCAGTGCGATGTGATGGGTCACATATATTCACAACTAAAACAGAGCACAAATATAGACATTGTTGTGAACATCAATGTACATATTTTAAATTGAAAGTGAATTATTTTCACTCATGACATTTTTATATGTCTCATAATGTGGGAAACCACACAGACAAGCAGAGTCTCTTTTCTATCTCCATACTCAGCTACAGCAGCAAATATAATCCCATCATTTTTTATTTGATCCTTGCAAAACCTGCAGATAAATGACTACTCTGCTCAGCAGTGGCCCAGCATAGGGCGAACTCATCCACCAGTCAAAAAAGATTAGTAAATTCATTACTGGTTTTCCATGTTCACATACAGTATTAAAGTATCCTTAGGCAAGAACCTGAATTCCACATTTCCCTGAACGCAGACATCATATTCAGTCTGAATATTGTGGTGGAATGAGGTAAATATGAGCAGAAATAAAAATGTCATATAAATGCAAATAATATTTTTTTAGTGGGCAACAGAAGAAGAAGAGGCATGGAACTAGTGCTACTAATATATTGTTTCCATTACACCTCAGTAGTCAAAGTAATTAAGTACCAACAAGGGAGAATAATTTCACTCAACTTAAAGATAATACTCAGAGTGGGGTGGGGGGGTTTAATTTAAACATAAAAATGCAAAGAGACACTGACAACATGAGACAAATAGAAATATTGTTTTATAGTTTGTATTTGTAGAATACATTAACAGTAAAAATGCCTAAATCTTATCATATAGTCTGAAAATTTCCTTTGGACTTTAAAAAAAATCATATCCTGACACCTAATCTTTGTTTTGTTTAAGCCAATTAAGCTACAACATGGTATAATTTTAACTTATTTTTCCAACATATTTCCTTTTCACTTCCTCATACCAGGCTTGAGGACGACACATTCTGACATAACATCCTTCCTTAGTAAACACCTATTATTGTGCATTGAAGACATGCACGCTGTTTATTTCTTGGCTTACATAAAATGTAGGTGGATATCTTGTTCTTGCTAACACAGCAAAGACATTTTTGGAGCAAATGATCAAACTGAAATCATGAACGATGTCAATTGCGTATTTTGATAAAATGCAATCTAAAAACACAACCCCTGAAACACCACGTTGTGCTGTTGGCACTACGTGATGAAACAACAAGACCAGCCATTTTTTCTTTGAAACAAACAAATTAGGAAACAAAGCCTCATTGTTTGGTCCACAGATAAATTCAAACTTTTTTTTTTTACAAAGTCCAGAAAAGGATGCAGAGGGAAACACAAAGGACATTTCTTATAAAGCACACAATAATCTATGATACTGAGAAAAATAAATGCTCTTTTACCATGTACATAAGGATGTCTCTGATCATAACCATGGCAGTCTGATGGTCATTCCAAGCCTGGTTCAGTGTTTGCAGAAAATTATTATTTAAGGAGTTTAGAACATCTTCCCGCACCTGAAAAGATCAAGAGACAAATCAAGTAAGCTCTAGGGACTCAGACAACTATCTATAGTTTGCATATTATTATTATTATTTACTTTGTTGATGAGGTGCTCAGTGACGACCTCCCTCAGACCCGTGTAGAGCTTTTCTCCATGTTTGTGGAGAACCATGGTGTAGGCATTCCTGTAAAGCTCCTCAAAGCTCAGTCCGCTGTTGTTCTTCCTCTGAATCTCCTGGATGGCATTCTTGAGAAGGTCCCAGATGTTATTTACATATTTCTCATCCATCGTCATCTACAGGACATAGAAGAATGAAGGTCAGACCGTTTAACCACATTCTAAAAGCTAATTATCACAGTAATATTTTTTAAAGATACACTTAATAGGAGCTTTAAACCTATTGTTGAAAAATAGAATTGAAGGATTAGATTTACAAAACATTCTAGTAGCATAGAGTCACATAATTGTTTAAAGCTTAATGCAAATAGAGAATCTCAGGCACAATTTGATAGATGATGCGTGTACTGATCTATAAACGAAATGTAGGACTGGTTCATGTAATAAAAAAACAATAACACTGAAGTTTTCAAATGTTTTACACAGAATGTATTAAAACTGGTCGGATTTAAATACTCTCCAAAGTAAATCTGATGAGTATGATGGAAATACTCTGGGCTACTTTGGCCTAAATATGAACTTGAGCTCAACATGTGAGCGAATGTTACTTATGTAAACTCAGCTACCACCTCTGATCCTCTCATACAGACACATACACCTGAAAAATCAAACTAAAGGCAAAGGGATGCTTTACACACTTGGTACAATGCAGATATATGTGCTCAGGTTTACTGAAACAATACAATGGAATTCACCCCCCAGTAAGTGTGTCAATAAAAATATAATGCGTGAGACAGTAGAAAGAATACCACAGATGATCACCTTAACATTGAGGCTGGTCCACTCAAGCATCATTGTCTTATGAACCTTTTAATAATAATGCTAACAAAGCACATAACATGACATGACATAATGATGTACAACCTGTCAAAAGCTGTGACTGACTGCCAGAAACTTGGCTCAGTCAGCTTGCAGGCCCGCTACTTAACAAGTTTTTTTCTTTCATTACATTTATGCCAACATTAGCTAATGACGAGCACTGCAGATCTATTTAAACAAATAAACCCGAACATCAAACTGAAGCATTCAAAAAGCTACTGCCCCCAGGCACCAAAGCTTTCCCTCCGACAATGACGTTTCATCGGCTGAGATGCTAGCTAGCTGCTAGCACAAAGACCTGCCATCTCTTCGAGTGTCACAATGATCGTCCCTTCACATGCAGACTAAATAAACGCTTACAGGAAAGGCTCGTATCCTCATCTTGGTGTCCTTCTTGGTGCCGCCTTTAAGGTTGGACATGATTACTTAGAACGAGTCGTTAAGTGGACATAAAGACTACATGAAAGACGACCGCTAGTTTGCTGGGCTCGCCAGGAAAACACTACAGAGAAACTCGGTGACCCCCTGTAAGGGGATTGGGTCGGTCTCTGTGTTTCTGGGGCTGCTGTCACTTGCTCTTCTGAGTGTGTTTCAGCTAATGTTAGCTTGTGTGCGGTGATGGCGGCCAATCTCCACTGCGCAATCCGAAAGTCTCGCGAGACTTCACAAGACTCCACAACAACACGGACAGGTGCGTTCCACAGGTCGAGACCCGTTGACCTCTCTTTTCTTTCCGAGCAAATGTGTCGTTATTTAGACATTTTAGCTAATAATTGTTAGGTTTTTTAATCGTTTATTTGATTTACTATACAACAATTTACATTTTAAAGTATTTATAACACTGAAACGGCCTTTTTCCCCCACAGTTCAGCGTTGGTGCCTTCCAATTATTGTAGTGTTCGTTTGCAAACTATTTCATCATTTTCAAGTGTTTCCTGAGGGGCTAAAACCAAACGGACAGGTGAGTCTATTGTTTTGACTGTTTGGGCGTAAATACATACGTGATACGTTCTAAAATGTTTGTGGGAAATCAAATTAACTACTAAACAAATACAAGAAAGACAAAAGTAGACACTTATTTAGATTAATTAAATCAAATAACTCAACTACAACATTGCATACCTCTTCATTCCTCCTTTTCCTCTTCATGGTTTTTTTGTTTGTTTGTTTTTGTTTTGGTTAACGTCTTCAGCTCTCTCTGAGCTCTATTCTCTCCAACTCAAACTTTCGGGCATCTAGTTGCCTAGCAATGATCATGGGTATTTCAAAAATATTCTGGAACTGAGTGCAAACCTCTTCACTTTCTCTGAGTTTATTCCAGACATCTAGTAAACTCTCATTTCTCACTTAAGGTTTTACCTTTCAGCTCACATACACTCCTGATCAAAATCTTAAGACCAGTCAAAAAAGTGCAAGAATTTGCGTTTTGCACTATTGGATCTTAAGACGGTTCTAAGTAGAGCTTCACAATGTTAAAAGAAGAAATCAGTGCAAGAGACAAGAACTTTTGAGCAGGGAATTTTCTGAAAACTGCATTTACACTCAAACATGATTTTTTTCAGCTGCTCAAAAGTTTAAGACCATAGTCTTTAAAAGCCAAAAGCTTTGCAAAAATCTGGATTCCATGTCATTTTCTGTCAAGTCTTTACACTGTCAAGACCTCCTGATGGCAAAAACAAAAAAGCTCACTGACTTTGAACGTGGTAGGATTGTTGAGCTGCATAAGCAAGGCCTCTCACAACGTGCCATCGCTGCTGAAGTTGGACGCAGTAAGACAGTCATTTTGCATTTTTAAAATGATCCTGAGGGTTATGGAACAAAAAAGTCAAGTGGTAGACCCAAAAAACTTCACCAGCTCTGAGCCGCAGGATCCGATTGGCTGTCCATGAAGACACGGGACGATCCTCTACCCAAATTAAGGCCATTACTGGTGCTGACTGCAGCCCARTAACCATCAGACGGCATCTGTGAGAGAAGGGCTTCAGAAACAAAAAACGTCTTCAAAGGCCACGTCTTCTTCAACGCCACAAAA
>NW_013952763.1:426630-433480 GCF_001266775.1 Austrofundulus limnaeus | reverse complement strand
ATATATAACTTTAAACAATTTAACAGCAAAAAGTTGTCTACAACAATGTTGCAATTTCAAATGACAAACAATAATGCAAAGCAGAGAAAATGGAATTGCAGTGGTGTCAAACAAACATTGTTAAAGATACTCAGATTTAAAAACATGAACAATAATATGTGATTTACACAATGATTAATAAAAACTGTGGAAAGTGAGATATTACCTTCTGTTGATACAAAAACCTAACATTATTTTAGATAATCAGTTAGAAATTAATTTAACACAGGTTTGTAATTACATATTTTACCTAGAAATGTATTTCCTCTTGCCACTCATTCTGCTTTACTTTATCTCAATCTGACACACAAACACACAACCAAGGTGACACATCAGTCTTTAAGGGGTACTTGTATCATTAGACATTATTTGATGAATATTTACTTCAACTCTAAAACAAGACTGAAAAAAAAATACTGTAGGCTGTTTAGTTTTAACGATATATTTTGTTTTCAAAATTTATAAAAACCGCCTAAAACAGCCCACAGTGCCAAAATAAATAACAAAAAGTTATTACATTTGTTTTTCGTTTTGTGTCTTAAGTGTAATTTAATATTACATCCCTAAATATTGATATCCTGGCATGTAAAATTGTCCAACACTGAACCTTTTACAGATTAGGGTTTTATACAAATATTTTCAAAAACACAATTGTTCAAAAACAAAGCAAAGGATGTGTTGCAAACAACTCAACAACAATGCCTCTGTGCAAGTATTAATGTTTGATGGTTTAAAAATAAATTTAATCGCATTAATTCAAGGTAATTTTCGTGAGGTCTGTGACCATGTATTCCTGCTGCTCTGCTTCCTTCTAGTGGTCCCAAAGAGTATTGCATGATCAAGTGGTAAGGTTCAGTTACAAGGACTTGATAACTTTTAAGTCATCTATCTTGGAGCAGCTCTGATGAAATCTAAGTGTTGCTTTACGTTTCTCTATAAATTTGTGGTATTGATTTTGTTGGAGACAGACAAAAATAGACCACAGAGTTACACTGTTTATTAAGACAGCAGTGGTTTCATAGCTGAAATGATGTCAGAGAGTTATTGTGACGGCTAGCACCAGCCTTATAACTACTATAAATAAAATCTAGCATATTACGCTCCAATGTATTGTACAGAGAAGGTAAAAAAAAACAAATCTGCATAGCAATTTGTTCTGTTTTCTAGATAATTTTGTTTAAAACATGGCTTGTTGAACTGTAAACAGGCTTGTGTTGCACATGTTAGACAGCCAAATGTACCATACTATCAGGTTGCTTGTTTACTTCTGTGTTTTGAAACCATATAACACTCTTCAGTTTCCCCCTCCATGCTACAGAGTAGTGTGTGAGCTGTTACTCCCCTGATTGCAATCTCATTCTGCAACCGATACACCCCACATGCCTCTATGAGATCCTGATGCACTTTATCACAGAAATACATTGTGACTGAACTTAATTAATGCCCGTGTAAAGTGAGCCTTAATTGACTTACCTGACAAAGTGAGTTGGTTACATACAGTCATCATCAATCACATAAATGTTAGTCGTTTTTCTTTTGACCCCATGTCATATTTATTATTTCCAGCAGGTGGCGTCGGCCTTACAGTGAGTTTAACACAAATAGGCCTAACATGGAGAAACTTCACTCCACGTGCAAGCACATGACATCCTTGATCAGCAAGGCAAACCCAAAAGATGACAGCATAAAGTGGCACATTTGTAAGAAGAGACGATTGATTTTTTTTTCTTAAGTGATTACGGAGGCAGAATTTAATACATCGCTTTTGATTTCGGCTCCTTTCCTCGCTGGTACGTGCTGTGCAAACATGACACCGGCAGGTCAGGGCAAATGCAGCTCCCTTCAGAATCCTGCACTCATCATTTTAGCCAGACTGCTGTTGACCTGGTGCCAACGCTACAAAACAGGACAAGTAATTTAACTTGCCATCCCCGCCAACCTTGAAACGAGGGAATGGAGGGTACCTGCATCCCAATAAGGATGAGAGAAAGAGAAAGGTCACACGTAGCTTCTTTACCTGAAAAAGAACATAAAGCCTAAAGAATATCAATGCTTCTTTGAAAAGTAACGTTGTTTAGAATGGCTTATTTGATTTACAATTAAAATCCTTTGTTTTGCAAGATTCCCAAATAACATATGTGATGGAATTAAAACCATCAACGCTTACCTTTTTCTTTTCATTGCTTATTAATCTGAAACACTGAGTTTGACCTGTAGCAAAAACGTTCCTTATTAAAATAAACGGCTTTTTGTTGAGCAAGCTCCATCACAGCCACACAATCAACCTCTGTGTTTAATAAGCACGCACTCATTATGTTAGGGCAGCACAATATGATGTGCAATATCAGTGTTTAATATTGCGATGACAATAGGACTTTGGATAATTGAACAAATATTTAAGTAGGCAGTGTTGATGTTCTTCTGCTCTGGGTTCAGAGCATAAAAGCAACAACTAACAGGGGTGTAGCACCAAATTCTGGGCCGTACACTCTCGTTGTCAGTGGGCCTCTATGCATGACAGTGCACGAGGTGCATAAATAAAAAAAGGGGTATTCTTTTAAATAAAGAAGCATAAATAGGATTTTAAGCTACAATCAGATCAGATTATGAGTGGTTCTTTCATTCACCAGCTGAATTGATGCATTTGGCCTACCTGTGTTCAAATACCTAAAACATTTTGCTACATCTGGTTTGTGTACTAATGTTGTGATCCATGACACTATAGCAAAATTTGATTTAAAATCATTTATTCTTGAACTTTAGACAAACATTTGTTACATGACGTGTGCTCAGTTTAACTGTCTGTACTCATCATAAAATGATCACCAAATGTTTCTTTTGTGATGCAATAAAAGTCAAACCATATTAACTGAGATTATGTTCACCTTTATTAAACCATGTAGTGTATCAGCCTTTATACTCACTGAGAATACAGTTTGACAACCAGCCATTGTTTCATGCAACAGACACATACAGGTGGAGCTCTACAAGTGTGTTTATCCTCTCTGACAGGAGCATCAGAAAACTTGTAATGTGCGTAAAGGACTCACTGGAGGGGGGTCTGGGGGTCCTCCCCCAGAAAATTTTGAATAAAGTATTATTACTATTTCCTGATTTCTAACGTATTTTAACAGGTTGTTTAAGATAATTTTAATTACACAAATAAAGACTTAATTAGACAACTAGAGACAGATTCTTCATTAAACTAGTTACATTGTCCTGTTCTTAAACTCACGTATGGCTCAGATAATTAAATGAATGTGATAATTTATCTCAAACAGGCGGACTCCGGGACTTGCAGCAGCTCTGATGAGGCGTATTGACCACACCAAATTGTTAATATTTAAAAGTTGTAGAGCGACTGAAACTTTTAACCAGCTGAACAGGCCAGCCAGTCAGCAGGCAGACCACGGGAAACCTCCCAGTTCTGTCTGTCCGGGTCTGCCCGCAGCTCCTTCAGCTGTGTCTGGGTTACACACTTCCTTGTTGCTGTCGGGCGGACTAAACCATTTTGCGTCTCCAAGAGGGGGGCCCCCCAGAATGTCCAATATGGTGTGGACAGTAAAATAAAGTTCATTCTCAGCTTATATTATCAGTATATTTGAAATAAATTACTTCACCAAGTAATTGAAGGGCCCATTTCATTTGGGAAAAAATAAATAAATAAAATCAGGACTTCCAAGGGCCCCTCTCCCTTCATGGGCCCTGGGTAGTCAGGTCCACATTTCCCCCCACTTCCACACCCATGACAACTAATGCATCATTTCCATTCCAACAGGGCAGTTTTATTTTTTTTTTAAATTGCAATTAGACACAGTTGCTTTAATAGCAGGGAAACAAGCATGCAATACAGTTTCTTAATGACTTTAAAACATTCTCCCCCATTAAACATTTTCTGATGCTTTAAATACTGAAGAACGTCCATTACTATCATTTTTTAAAGGAGCAATATCATATAAAATCAACTTTTTGGAGTTTTATATCATGTTATAATGTTATCCTCTCATCAAAAACATGCCCAAAGTCTTGCTTTGACTCATTCATGCATGTTTGAGGAAATCCTGTAGTGTCCTGAGGCAGCAGGCAGGGGAGCAAAAATGACCAGTTGGGACTAGAACCGCCTTTTGGGACGAGCTCCTCCTCTGGGCTGTGTCTCCAAACCGAGCTTCCTCATCACAGAGCACATCCACCTGTCCCAATGCTGAAATGGGCAAGACAGAAGCTGAAAGAGGTTCTTAAAGAGACAGAGGACAATTTCAAGGCGTTTATAAACAGATATGATGAGAAGTCACGTTTATTTTCTTTTTAAACATATTAAAAGCAGTTTAATAACATGACATAGTTACTTTTATTATGGTATAGATTTTAAATACAAAATATTGCCCCTTTAAAATAAACAATAAAAACATCTGAAAATTGCTTGTCTAACATTTTCTCCACTGACCAAGTGGTTATGATTTAATGTGGTATCTCAGGTCCATTTTGTTTATCAGGCTGATGCTGACAAAATGCACAAATGCAAACATCTGAGCCAACCATTTACTGCAGTGTACACAACCTTTTTTTTGTGATATGCTATTGCACAGGTTGTTTTTGCAATGACAATACATTTGCGTTATATTTTGCAGCTCTACACGTCTACACAGCTCTAAACTGCAGTATATATACTGCAGTTTAAGTCAACACGTGTAAGCTTTATCAGTTATTGACAGGAATAAGATATTGACCCAGTCTCTAAGAGGGGCTAAAAAGAAAACACAGCAGCTAAATAACTATCTGTTTTTATTGTGTAAAACGCAACATTTAGTTCTCCTGTCAGTTGGGTTTACCAACTCAGGAAGTGTGACAAGAATGTTGCATTTAATCTATCGCCACTTTTGTTAACATTGCAGACCTCAAGATTTTTTTTTCAAAAGACTAAGCAGGAAGTTTAAAGAGAGAGAGAGCTTTGTCACTATGTGGCAATGCAGCCATTTTGTCATACTTTCTCATCCTTCCTATGACAATGATGATGTTGAAGAGCAAACTTAACAAATGTTTAGTTGCTTTACAGAACGTTGCTAATGTCTTCTGGGCAAGACACATTCCTAACCTCATCTCTCATCATCCAGAGCAATCGAATGTACTAATGTCCTCCTCTTACCATGTGATGTGATGTAATCTGATTGTAATTACATCCATAACTTGTTCATTTGGCATCCGAAATAACCCTGGTGAAAACATCTTGGGTCAGGGTTCGGTATTGGTCATAAAATCTAAATATAATGCTCCAAGAGACTAAGTTGTTTTGCAGAGCTGTGCGGTCGCTTGTCTGGCAAGAATACACACTTGACTAAGAAGACTGAAAACGGAGTGGGTGCAGCTTAGGTGAGAGAGTCTGCTATTGAGACTGTTCATGTTTTTTTTGTGAAACGATGCAATATTTATGAATAAGATATCTGAATAGAATTTGTGTTTAATGCTTTGTCCAATGTTTTCAAACGAGAGCTGTTTTACTTTCCCCAACTCTTTGCAARGTCTGTAATGACACAGCTAAAAACCACACCAGCATTTACCAGCATGTATTACAACTTAGTAATCACAGGCTGTGTTCATCCTTTCCTCTTTATTCCAGCTCAGATTTTATCTCTTTTTTTTTCTGAAATCATCATGTTTCTGACTCTCCCTCCTCCAGCACACTCCATGTTTATCTTTTTTTTCTGAGCGAGACCAGTTCAGCGCAGTGTAAGACTGCGCTACTGGAGAAAGTGTTGACTTTACTGCACAGACTTGTGCTCTGTAGGGGAGCAGACTGTTATTTATGGCTCAAGGCCTCGTGTGATTGGCTGCCGAGGGATATAATTATGTGTGGCACTTGTAAGAATTAGAATAGGTTTCATGTTGAGTTGACTTGTTGCTGGGTTACTAAGTGAATATAATTTCGACAGGTTTTCAAACAATTTTCTTGTGTACTTATGGTCAGCTCATAAAACAAAAGTGTTAGTCAACATTGACTAAAGGTCTATTCTTTAATGATGTCAGAACTGCGTACAGTGCGTAGCGCTGTGTTTAATCGTAGGAGCTAGAAAAGCGTYGGAAATGTTTTTGTAGATGTGTTGCTTCACAAAAAGAATGAACATTTCTGAGAATTTGATAGAAGCCAGTTCCTCTCCTAAATGATCTGATATCAACAAGTGGTCTTGTGGTTAGGGCTGTGTTCACACAGGAAGAAGGCTCCTGGTTTAGCTGTGGCTTTTTTTTTTTTTTTGCGCATGTTCTCGCTGCATGCTTTTTATGAGTTTACTCCAGGTCAGGGATAGTCGATCCCGGTCCTCGGGGGGCCGCAACCCTGCACGTTTTTACTTGTTTCTCTGCTCCAACACACCTGATGTGAACGAATGGATGATTTTCAGGCTTCTGCAGAACTTGGAAGAGGTTATTCACTGACTGAATCAGGTGTGTTAGAGAAGGGGGAAAAGGTAAAAAAGGCAGGTGTAAAAATGCATGAATGGTTGGATGATATTGGAAAAACAATGGATGGTAGACCGAATAAAATGGGTGTGTGAAATTAGTCGTTTGAATGTTGTGCAGCTCATTAAAAATACCACGAAACTCAATAAATAAATAAATAAATAAAACACTTCTGTGAAAAWAAGACCTTTCTACACCAAAAGAGTTAACAAAAATTGCAGCAGACTCTCTGTCCTCACTATTCAGGGTGGTCGGACAGGGACCTTGAAAAGGCTAATGGGATTATGCCAGTCTGAATGGATCTTTTCTGGTGTGTGTGTGTGTGTGTGTGTGTGTGTGTGTGTGTGTGTGTGTGTGTGTG
>NW_013952763.1:423802-426556 GCF_001266775.1 Austrofundulus limnaeus | reverse complement strand
GTGTGTGTGTGTGTGTGTGTGTGTGTGTGTGTGTGTGTGTGTGTGTGTGTGTGTGTGTGTCACCATACAGAAAAATGACTAGTGTTCTGTTCTCCTATAGGTGCTAAGAGGCTGATACTTCAGCACACCACCATGACTAATCCTATTCAGTATTCCTTCCCATGGCGGACGTGATCACTGTCTTTAATAATGCATGTGCAGTCAGATCACTGGTAGAAAACACTGGGATGTGAGGGGAATTTGCGCTCAGTGAGTAATCCTCATCTAATCCATTTATTTCCAAGACTTGGGCTGCCACAGTAATAGATAGTGATATCTGTTATTTCTAACAGTTTGCAGACTGGCAGTGTTACACTGGTGCGCCTTTTCTTACATGTCCATCATAAGTTTAAGATTTTTCTCTATTTTTCTGCATTTTAGGATGAATAAATCACTTCATGTTCTTTTTGTCTGTTTTTATTTCTATGTAATAAATTAGAGATTTCCCAGATATACCTTTAATAAAAATAAGCTTATTAGCTTGTAAAGGGAATTTTCTTGTAGTTTGCAAATCTTAAGATCCATGGTTTTACATTTTACTTTCTCTGTCTCTGTCACATAAAACTTGGCCAGGTCACTTCCAAGCCTGCAGCTTCTAGTTTCAGTGAAGGCTTGTGTTATTAAAGATTATATGACACCGCATCAGGGCCTGACTGAGTGGATAGTTTAAGTATAGACTCTTAGTCTTCTCTTCTCACCTAATTACTGGTGCGATTTTAATGCAAGTCACTGTGATACAGGCCAGTGGACCCTGGTGTGAGTCTGTTACAGAGCCACGTATCAGTTGACAGTAGTGTTAAGATAAGACAGCTGTAAAGGTTCCCAAACTGGATAGTGAAGTAAGCTTATAGGAAGGTGACTTACATGTGGTAATGATGATATTTTCATGGTTCCAAGTTGTGCTGTGACTTTTAAACCTGGACAATAACTTAAATGGCACATCCATAAACACACTTTTCATTGTCACTCCCCTTGCATCTCTCAGGATCTCTTCTCTCTGTCTCCATTATGTAGTTGGAAATGCAGCAGAGCTTCTTGCAGACTGCAGTGTCCAAGGAGTCTTAAAAAGGCAAGGACGTGCACTCTGATTCCTGGCAGCTTGTGGAGCAGCGGAGGCTAAATTAGGCTGATTTCATTGACTTCCAGTCCCCCGGGTCASTGCAGCCTTTCGGCCTAGAGCAGCGGAGGGCACTGATGCTTCGTCAGAGCTTTTCTTGACTCAGCCGTGGTAAGTAAAAGTGGCATACCTGCAAAGATTGAAATGTTCTAAGTAAACAGAACAGAAATGCAAGTTAAAGGCTTGGTAATGCTCGCCTCAAATCTCCGTTAGTTTCTTTCTGTGTGGACTTCAGCTTGTTCTCCCTAGAGGTGTATGGGTTTTCTCTGAAGACTCCAGTTTCCTCCCACAGTGCAAAACATACAGTACATGTCGGGTTCTCTAAAGAGTCTAAATGGACTCAAAATGTGTTTTTGCTTGGTTGTTTGACTTTGACTTGTATGTCTTTGTGTTGGCCCTGTGATAAACCGGTGACCTGTCCAGTGTGTACCCCACCAGCTCCTTGTGATAATTGTAAGCGTATATAGAAAATGTGTGTGTGTTAATTTACTGTAGCCTTTGAGCAATATTACCTTTTGCTAAGTAACTTTTTCATGCAGAGTTTGCAATCCTACCTTAAGAAGCTCTGTGTTTCTAAGTTTAGGTGAAAGTTGCAAATGTAGAGCAATGCAATTTGTCTAAAGTTATTTTGCATTAACATCATGATTCTGAACTCAAACTGAAAAGCACAAAAAAGCCCTCTCTGCCGGGCTGAGCGATGTTTGCTTCAGCTGGTGCCAGAATGATGAAGCGTACTTTTGCTCTGCAAGAAAAATAAAACTAAATGTGCTTTTTAGGAACTTYATTTGCTTTGAGAAATCTAGTAAGTAGTTTAAAAAAACTTTTAAAACGGTTCTATAAATGCATTTACAGTGTATCTGGGGCTCATGAGAAATGGGTGAACAGTTCAATCTGCTGTCAGGCTTTAGTATAGTTTTACAATTAGTGTAATTTTAGTATATACCAAAATAATCATGTTTATGSTATTTATTTTTGTGGATGTGCTGTAGCTCGGTGGTCAGTGCTGTGGTCTTGTAATCTCCAGGCTGCAGGTTTGAGCCCAGGTTGTATCAGGAAGGCTGTCTGGTGCAAAACAATTGCCCAACCTTTCAAGTGAGTTTGCTTGCTGTTGCAAGCCTTGCAGARAGGATTAGCTGAAAGGAAAACATGTTATTTTTTTATCAAGTTCAGACTGTTCTGAAGATAAAATACTTTATTTTTTGTAATAATAAATGCTAAACCCATTGCACTGTTGCTCAGAACGTCCATCCGTCTTTTGCTTGTTTAGTAGATGTATTTTGCTGATGAGCAGCTTGTTACCTACCTCCCGCTCCCCTCTGCCTTTTCCCTTTTGCCGTGCTGTCCGATGTGATTGACCGCGTCTCTTTCTCTGTGCTGTCAGTCAGAGACAGGTGCTGAGTGCTGCAGCGCGTGTGGGCCCCAGAGGCCTGGTTCGACATTCCACTGATAGTTTGATAGACACAGTCCTTTTGGGGGTGGGGGRCGAGGAGGGGGGCAAAAGCTGCACACAGACAAATCACAAGGATAAGTTAGGTCCAGTAATGTTTATATTTGTGTGTGTGTGTGTGTGTGTGTGTGTGTGTGTGTGTGTGTGTGTG
>NW_013952763.1:422439-423730 GCF_001266775.1 Austrofundulus limnaeus | reverse complement strand
ACCATGTTGTTTTACTGCTCATCTCTCAGGCTACAGCTGGTTCCAATATCAAACAATCTTCCTCTTTTCACATTCTCTCAAGCACATGTAAAAACACATCTGACTGTGTACACAAATCTTTAGAGTCGTAGTACCCAGGGACAATCAAATACAGTTGTTCAAATGTAAAGTTTACTATATTTTTTAAATAGATTTTTTATTTGTTTGCTATTATACATGGGTCCGTAAAACTAATGTTAATTCAGGATTTATTAAGCATGAACAAACAATGAGCATGCTGGTTTTGAAAGTAATTATCCTTTTCGGTAAGACATTAGTAAATGTGTTTAATTTATAGCTTCTTAGGTATGAATCATCCTTAGTTATGTTTTCAAGGTTAACTAACCATTTCTTAATGATTAAGTAAGGCTAAATAATGTGTAGTCGTTATAAAGTGCTACCATGTGTTAAGACGAACTGATGGATATTCTTACAGTATACAAATCTTATATATATGCTTGTATGTATGTATATATTGCCTCTCTGTCAGCAAWTTTTTTTGTAATCTTTTAAAAGGGACAAATCAATAGTTTTAAAGGCTTTTTGAAGATCTTTTAAAGTTTTTTTTTTCTGGAGCTTTTGAAATTTAATGTCACAAAAAGGAATTTTGTTTGTTTGTGGGCCATTTAACTCTTTATTAAAATATCTGGATATAAAAAAGCTCTGCAAGGAATGAACCAGTGTTGTGTTGACACATAGACAAGTTAGCAAATTTAAAATAAATGAAATTAGCTCTCTTTCTYTTTGATATCATTAGTCTGTCACAAAGACATAATTTGTTAGTTTCTTTAGTTGACTGTAAGAAAAATACCAAATATAAAACAGTTTTACACATTAAGTGTACTTTAGCATCAACAAAGCAGTTTCCAAAGATCCATTAGCTTTAAAAAATGACCTACAGTAGATGTCATCTAAAGGATGATGCGTCCCTCAGATTTTTTAMAATTTCCTAACAACATAACTCTCAGACACTGTCCAGCTGTTGTAGATAGTGTTTGTTTAGGTTTAACATGTCCTATTTTGTCTTCCGCTTTTTCACTTACCTATTTTTTATGCTCACACTAGTTATATGCTGTTAAGGTATAAGTAGTCAAAGTACAACAAAAAACTTTAAAGTATCTTTAGAAAGAACTACCTGTGTTTATCAAAACGTACTTTGAAAGATTAAAATAAGACTACTTGGACGTAAATTATAAGAAGTGAAACATAGTTTAAAGCATGTGCACAATAAAGTGTGTGTGTGTGTATATAT
>NW_013952763.1:404229-422317 GCF_001266775.1 Austrofundulus limnaeus | reverse complement strand
ATATAAAACACAACACCTGTAACTTTAGTTTAGTTACAAAGTAATTGAGATTTAATGTTTTCAACCATGCGATCAAAGCTGAACATTACTGCTCAGAGAAGTGCCTCTAATGAACAGTTTAACGTGTGGGAACATGACAACACGGCGTGTGTGCACAGAGTTGTGCAAATGGAGGAAAAGAGGAAGTTATGAAAAGGGGATCCAGAGAGAGTCGGGGACAAAAACATACGGTGACCATATTTGGCGTAAGTACATAATGCAAGCAGAAGATGCAAATGTGATAAGGAGYGGTTGTCATGGAGACTTGATGTTCCGCAGTGATGGTTTGCTGTAAACCTGACCACATTTGCGGTATGGCCGTTGCTAAGCAGAAGCTGCTATTATGAGAGTGAGAGAGAGAAGAGGAAGACCGAAACGAAGATGTCAGTTCGTCCCACAATGCATTGCATCAGCATGACCTGTGCTGAAGTGGCTCTGTGTGTCCCAGTGGCACGTCAGCGATAGACAAACAGGTAAACATTCTGTCTGTGTAATCTATTTATACAAAGGATTTATGTCTGTGGGTCACATTATCAGTRTTTCTGTTGTGTTTGAACTGCTTCTTAAAATACTACAACTGACTGAAGTTGAGAGAAAGTTTCTTTGCTCGATGAGACTAGTTTGCTGTTTGCTAAAATTTGTCCTTTTTTCTCTGTAAGAGGAAGTGGTATTTTGCAATCAGATGGGCCCTTATATCTAGTGGCGACATTAAGACGGGGAAAAAATCGCTAGTAAAAGACCAATGTTAAGTTGTCTCAATTTGCTTTCATTTTATTTCTAAGATGAGCCTCAAGCTTGACTGTTACTTTCATTTGCACATAGTGGTGTCAGATGGGGATAAGGCACGCTGCGATTTCCTTTCTCTGTGTTTCTGTCTTGACACCTTCGTTTGCACCTGCACTCTTATCAAAATGAAAACAGGTTAAGAGAAAACTACAAATGCGACAAGCAAACGTGCCTTCTAATCTGAAAAAAAAAAAAAAACCACGAGGCTTTGTTTAACTTTTAACTTGTTGTATGTGATCAGAAAATCAACTAATGTCTGTGTTATTGTAGTCTCAACTCCACACTGTTTATTTATTTTTTTAAATTGTGCATTATTGAAATGATTGTTAATGTGAGAGTAACGCATACTTGGAGACACAGATGATAAATGAACCGTCAGGTTTTGGCGCACAAAAGCTCTTAGATGTTTCCTCAGAGAAGTGAGAGTTCACATCTGCCAGCCAATGTCATTTACAGAGGACTGAGAAATAGCAAAGCCCTGACATGATGTGGAAGCGTTAGCTGGAAAGTTGAGTTCATTAAAGATGAGGACGAAAAACAGAGGAGATAAAAGGATAATATTTACATTTAGGATGTTAATGATTAAAATGAAATGTACGGGGGGAAAATGGATGCTCTATGATTTTTTTTCCCTTTTGAAATCAACTTTTAGCTTCATTTTCATCAATGCCAAAGCGAGATGACTAAATGAAAAATATGTTACAAACGTTTTCAATATTTAAGTTGCTCTCCTGTGATTATTTTTACTTTTCTTCTTATGAAAAAATGCTGGAATTCCCCTTTTAATGTATCGCTTACACACGTCTTCCTGTTTTCAGTTGGTTAGCATTCGTGCATGAACAGTTTGCTCAGTTAGTGGGTTTATTCACTTTGCTCTGTGCTCCTTCTTTCACACATTCATTGCCTCTCTGACCTCAGCACTACTTTCCTAACTCTGAGATACATAACGTGTTGAGCAGAAGACATGTTTGAATAAACTGTTTGCAGAATGAAACTTGAAAATGTTGCTTGTAAAACAAAATCTGCAAATATTTAGCATTAGGAAACTCTGGCTCAGCTGTTAAAGATATTTATTTATAGTAAAGGGAGAATGAAACGGCACATTATTAGGAGCAGACATTTAGATGTGGGGAGTTTCAGGATAAAGGTCATCTCTGTGTATGCAATTTAGTTTTTATGACAAGTCAGTGAAAGTCATAACGCACAAAATGACAGTAAAACGGTGCACTAAAAATATGAAGAAAGATGTGGCGGAGTAAAATAAAACATACAGAAACCAAAACGAATAGAAGCCTTACACTCAGCTGCATTAAAAAAAGGGAAAATTCCACATCAGCTTCGCCGAGATGCCCCTTCTCTGAAAGTAAAACTGTCTCATATTAATCCTGAACAATATCAGTCACCATTAATTTTTATTATGTTATAACAAAATGCTCGGTTTGCTGTCAAACAGGAAGTGCTGCTAATTTAGAGCACATCGTCTACTGCAGTGTTGCTTTCATGGTTTAGAGCAAACCTTTCCATCAATAATCCCTAATTGTCTAAAACAGACAATGACATGCACAATAACACTATTTATTAAAATTCAAATTAGAAGCTATTTTTGTGCTCCCTCAGCGTGGAGGCACATTTTGTCAAGATCTTTGATAGCGTTGGCACTGCAGCCGACTCTCCCACAAATCAACACCCTGGGTTTAAGATGTGTAAATTAGAGCTGACTTATCAGCAGCTTAATATTAAACAGAACTATGCAGCGGGGAAACTGCTCCATAAAACACAAGCGTTTGAGGCGTGACATTTTTTGTTGTTGTTTTTCAAATGACAATTTTATCAGGATGTTTAAACTCATTTGCAAAACCAAAGTGTAGAATATACAATGATCATGTGTGTGTCGTACTGTTAATTCTCGCGTGGATAATATTAATCCTAATTGTTTGAAAAGAAGGCRTCTGAACTTCCTGTATTGATTTTTATTTATTTATTTTATCCTTTTTTCTGCTCATTTGAAGGTCGGACCGTAGATACAAAAAGCTGTGCTGCCGTGAAACATGTGACTAAAACATCTGACATTTCAGTGGCGTATGTTTTTAACTCCCAAGTGAAATCGACCTAGATGACCCACACAGTGGATGTTTGGGTCTGTGGCGCACATGTGACTTTAATGACTCGCAGGGTGTGCACATCCCCAACTGCAGCTCCCAAACTCGAATATCGGCACCAGCCAAGTAGAACTGACCAGCGTTATGAAAAGTTCAACAAAATGCATTGCGACTTTTATTTATTTATTTATTTATTTATTTATTTATTTATTTATTGTAATGTTTGAATTTTCTTTATGCCCACAAGTGAAATGAGTTATAGACAATATTTATGATCAGAAACAAAACCCGTCTCACAGCTGAAAATCTGTAAGGATTCCTCAGATGCCAGTTCCACTATCTCCTGAGCTGCCGGATATTGCAGCATCAGGTCCAAATCTGATTTTTGGAGGCTCCTTTAGTCCCCCAGACTTTCCTCTGACTGCAGGGGTTGAGGCACTAAAAGCCTTGTGTCAACAGCAATAGAGGAGAGTATGGTACCTGCTATTGCTTTTATATTTCCTCATTCAGTTTGTCCTGTAATATGCTACTGAAGGGCAGCAAATTGTTTCRATTTGTATCTTCCATAGTAGTCATGAGTATTTAAGTTTTATACTTTGTGGTACTATAGTAGTGGATTGATGATGTAGTTTGATGTTGGTACAAAGTGAGGAAGAGGTGCTGTGAGGTAGAGCTGAAGTCTGCATGCCACAGCAGTAGGGTTGGGCATAATCGCATCGTGTGCAATTAATCGTCAGAAAAACATTAATCGATTATTATTTGACACTTAAAGATTAATATGATTAATGCCACCAGGCAGAGTCCGCTCAGTGCTCCTCTCTGCTTCAAATACTGTATGATGAACATTTAAAAAAGTTCTGTAATTCATTTACCTATCGACACAATTAAAAATTTGATGTGTAGCCTGAAGTCTGTAATTTTGACACAATTTGGAACAGATTTTTATGAAGAGCAAATCTTTCCCACCAAATTGGTTATGTGACCTGGACGTAAGGGTCTCCAGGGGATTAATCGTCAAATTAATYGTTATCGTTTAAATACCCCAATTAATCATGATAATTTATTTTGCCAATATTGCCCAATCCTACACAGCAGAAAAGCAGTATGAAGGGGAGAGAATGGAGCTGGACTAATCTGCCACAAACTCCCTGTAAATCTTTCCATAGTTGTTTCCTCCACACCCCTCCATCTATTCATTCTTTCCGTCTGCCGTTTTCCTCCTCGCCATTCTAAGACCCTTCTTTCGCTTGTGCGTTTGACTTCTTTCTGTTTGTTTCCAACTTTACTTTCATATTATTTTTAAACCTTTCAGTCCTCATTGTCACTGTATGGTTTCCCTTATTTATATGTTTGTCTTGTTACTTCCTTCTTCCTGTTGTGTTTTCCCACTCCTTTTTTTATTCACGCACCTTTCTGCTTCTTCTTTAGCTACTGTGGAAAAGCAAGGGCAGCTCTGCTGTAACTGACCTCATACTTCCTGGTGTTGTTTTAGAAAGGGGGGGCGTGGCCATCTTTAGTATAGAGATGAGACGGAGRGAGAGGGAACTGCAGGATCTGTATGCTCAGTGCAGTCACAGCTCCCTCCTCCTCCTCCTCCTCCTTCCACAGCTGTTGCAACTGCCGCCCAGCGAGCAGCACTTCCCTGCAGCAGACAGAYGATCCAGAGGCTGGAGATCCAGTAAAGACGTAGCCCAGCCCGTCTCAGCACAGCTCCGCACAGCCCCAGCTCAGACACTTGAAGAGGCTGGGGAGGGGACGACACTAGCGCACAGCCAACACTGCAACACACACACTCCTCCTCTCCCACTCTCTCTCTCTCTCTCTCTTTCTCTCTCTCTCTCTCTCTCTGTTGGTGCTCAGCTCTGCACAGCTCCTTCACTCGTTCGCTGCTGATTCACTCGCTCCCTCGCTTGCCTCTCCTCTGCCAGTCGCTCTGCCTTGTTGTGTTCTGCCTGCCTTCCTGCCTGCCTGAGAATGGTCCAGCCGGTGCCTAAGGGTCTGCTGTCGTGGCCTGTCTGAACACACGCATAAACACACAGCGCCAGTCGACACGCGGATGCCCACGCACACTAACTGGAGAGCTATGTGAGAGGTAAGAGCTCGCTTTATAGCCCTCCACCCTGTCTCAGGGATTTGTCTAGACCTTTCCTCCTGTCTGAGCTTCTGTCCTCACTTTCTAAACTAAGACACCACGCAGAGAAATATGGAGACTGTGTCTGCTGTATGTTTACATATGTGTGTGGCTTCAGTGTATGGACCACACGGGTAACTTCCATTTGTTACAGCTTGTTTTTATAGATATGATCACATGTACACTGATAAACACATTCCTGGCTCAAACCAGGCAGCCACATAATAACTTCTTCCTGAGGGTAGTGCTAGTTAGCAAGAAAATTTGCTAGTGTGTGTACGTGTGTGTGTGTCTGTGTCTGTGTGTGTGTTTTGGAAGGCCGTGGTTTTTCCAGGAAGCAGTGAAGAGGATCAATAGATCGCCCACTCAGCTTTCATTCCCTTCATCTGACTCAACATTGGACATGTTGGGAGTTATCCTGCAGGGCTCGGTAAAACACACACACAATCGTTGAAAAAGGAAGAAGGAAAAAACAAATCTCAAGCATCTTCACCCTTCTCGCTGCGTCAGCCTGAAGGTGGGAAGCATGGCTTTACATGTGTGCATTTCTGTAACGTGTGTGAGGCGAAACTCCCACCCTCTGTGTATGTAAATTACGCGTGACATGTGAAGCTGCTGCTACCTTATATGGCGAGCAGTATTTCAGTACAGTAGAATCTTGCCAAGCTTTTCGGGTCGCAGGAGGAGAGAGTGTGTTAGAAGGTTGACTCTGTCTGTGTGTGTGTGTGTGTGTTAGTGTATACGTCTGGCTGAGCGAGTGTTTGCATGCGTCTGACAGAACGGTGGTGGGGGAGTAACCAAAAAGAGGAAGAAAGTTTAAAAAGGAAAGACACCCAAGAAAGAAATCCAGTAAATGGAGGGATTTTACGAGCTGATGTTCAAGCGGGTGTAAAAGTAAGTTGCGTCATATTTTATTTTGACTTTGGACAAAGATTTGTGTGTTTTTCTTGGGTTCTTTAAAGATTTAGGTCGGTTTCAAATAATCAGTCCAATATAAGTATGCCAAAAATGCCGCTGGACAAACTGTCTTGTACTCAAAACTGTTTCTTTTTTAAAAAGTACAGCCTTTTGTCAGTGTTTCCTCTTTCTGAGTCCAAAACTGAAAAAAAAAACAGCTGTATAAAACTCTGTTGAATAAAAGAAAAAAAAAAGTAAAAAAAAAAAAACAGACGTATGACAGACGATCTTCGCAGCTTTAACTTTTAGCTTCCATTTCACATTTTTTACCTCTTTGTTTCTCCTCACCATCTCTGCCCTTCTCCTCCTCCTCGCCTCTCCGGGTTTCCTCTTGGCGGCGTGTCCGTGGTTGGGGCAATGGTGAGGAATGTTGTTGTTGTTGTGACTGAGCTGGGTTCATGGTGGCTCAGACAGGAGCACGCACACAAACAACACCCGTATGTACACACATGCAAGTGGGCAAAACGCAGACAGATGTGTGGTTTGTTGTATGGAGGAGTTTTTAAACAAAAGCCCTGCTGCAGGTGGACGGAGTTGCTGTCTAGAAACCATCTGTGCAACATTTCATTTTGTTGGTGCGACTATGGCTGGCGAAAATGACATCTCTTTGTATAGATGTATAGACAGAGGAAGTGTTGTCGGTTGCCTCTAACTTCACATCTGCCCCACAGACAGGATTATGTGCATACTTGAGTCTGCACTGACAGGTTAAGCCGTTATTACATGAAGAACCCTTTGGTCGTTCCTGTGATGTTATGGCCACGTTTCATTCCTTCTGAGTGTTGCTTTCTCACAGCTTTGGTTGAGTAAGACACCCTCCACTTAACACAAGTCCTTGCTAAGCTAATATTAATTGACTTCAACAGCTGTCAGAAGCCCAGCTTTTTGTTACTCTTGTAATTAACGAGTGTTTAACCTGACATGATACCCATCTGCCTCAGCTCTTATCAGCATTTGATAATGTTCAGGCTTGTGTCTTAGTAACACATTGCACTTTGAAGCCAGGGGCAACCTTTCACTGAATTACACAGCAGCATTAATATGCAACATGAGAATGTTCTGAAGCCGTTTTGTCGTCAAGTCWGTGTTTCGTGAAGAATCTCTCCAGAGGTACACAGCCAACATAAGCATGTGCTTGTTTTCCATCCACTACAGCACCATCAGCTTCTTCTCATAACTGTGACAACAAATCTCCTCGTCCAGGAAGTACAGGCAAGGAGCTAAAACATTTTTTAAATCCTCCTACCATAACTGATTCTCATACCATTTTCCCCTCTTAAAATCTAGCTTGTTTTCATCAACGTGAACAGATCTGTTTCATTTAGTCAAACTTTGTGGYACACGCGTTAGCAATGCCTCATTTCTTTAGAACTGGCTCACAAAGCACAACTATTAATAACTAGTGCAAGAAGAAGTAACATTTCCCTTTAGGTATTTACTTTTGCATTTTATGCACGGATAAAAGAACCAAATGTAGTTTTTAATGGGCATGGACTTTGCAAACATGGTTAAAAGTTCTTGTGTTCTGTTGTTGTATGAAAACTATTTTTACTTAATTGTTTGTTTCGTTGTTTCTACATCTGATATACTTTCACTTATGCAGTCAAATGATATCTGACATCTGGTGCGCAGACCAACAAGTTTAAAACTYGTATTACTTCTACTGATTATATATTTTTTCCACTCGGTTTGGCCGGTTGAAGATGTCCTAAGTTTGTAATTTATCTTATTTAGGTCATCCGTTATCCTCGCAGTTCATTTCATCACATGTTTACACTTAATACGTGTACACAGAGGTTCAGTGTTGCTCACAGATGGAGGTATTCACCACATCCTAGGAACACTTAGTGTTTGGACAGAGAAGAGTTTTGTGTTTTTGCAAAAGTTTAGCATTTCTGTATGTCGTCAGTGTGTTGTCTTGTGTGTGCCTGTGCGCGTGCACAGCTCTGTCTACGTCTGCTAAACAAGAGCTCTCATTGTCCCAGAGGTTTGCTCTAAAAGGAATCAATAGCCATTGTTTATTTTGCATTCCGAGMTCAAGCTGCACTTTCAGAGCTTAATTATATAATTGAAGGACAAATAAGTTAGTAAAATTAAAGTTGAGATGAGCTAATAACTCCATGACGATGACGACGAAAAGGGACACTCAAATTAAGATATTTTTTTCTTATATGAGCCCTTTGCAGCATGGTTGTCCATTTTAGATGTGTTTAATTGATGGATAAATAGATAAATATCTTCTTTAGATTTTATATTGTGCCCAATGGATGCAGACATTATTGGAATTAAATCCAAAACACATTAAAAGTGCTGTAATGAATGCAAAATATGCAGATGTGTAAGTAATAAAAGTGCCATAGCTAATGTTTTATTGGTCTATACAGTTTAAATTTGTGTTGAGCAATTTTAAATATATCAAAAGACAGCAGAAAAAAGATGCAAGCATTCATTTATCAATATAAGCGCCAGAGTTTGTGTGTTTGAAGGGTCAGTGAGGACAATACTGGTACACTATTTTCTGAGCACACGCTGCATTACGAGCTGGAAGACCAGGAGTGCATTTCCGACTGCTTTGTCCACCATGACGATCTGTATCAGCAAACTGTCACCCTGACTCCACCTTAGTCAGAATGCTGAAACTACTCCCTTTTACTGAAAAGCAGTAAACCAGAAAAGGTGAATGCTTTTGTCTCAACAGATAAGGTAAAAAAAGGCAGCCACAGCTGTCTTTTGATTGCTAGGTATGCACATAAACTGCAGCATATAGTTACTAATACTGCACTGTTTACCACCAGTGTGTAACTACTCTGTCAAGATGAGGCTTTGAAACATTTTGATCTACTGCTTTGTCTGTTTATTTGTAATATGACACAAAGACCTCACAAGCCAAGTTTTTTATTTTTTGAATTTGCATGCAGGTAAGAGAAAAAAAAWTATTTTGGTGAAGATTGGATCACTGTCATTAAAATATCAAAGTACTCACAAAAGGAGTGGGTAAAATGATGGATATGCAAACATTGGTGGAAAACTAGCTTCTTCCACCCAAACAAACCTGAAATGTCAAACTTTAGTGTTCTCTGTTTTTAGGAAGTCTTATCATGACTTTAAACCCCACCTTCTTTTTTTGTAATCTCCAAATTGAACTAACATTACTGCAACACCCACTCATATTTTCTAATACTTGGATAGCTCTAGGTTTTAATCAGTTGAGGCACGTCTTTACAACAAAACAGGTCTTTGTCCTCAGAAAACCTTTATCAATTAGCTCTAAGAGTGTTTTATTTTCGTGCGTTTTTCTGAATATAGGTGATTGCTGGAGGATCATTTGCCACAAAATGCAAATTAGCTTTGAGTCTCAGAGCCAGTAGAAAGTAAAAAAAAAAGATGTCCAGACTTGTTTCTCATATCAGATTACACGTACGCCATTAAGGCATTTGTTGGTGTTGCATGACCGTGATCTGTTGGTGATGTGCCGATATCAAAGACTTCTTCTAATTGCAACCTGGTACAATTTCTGTCCAYGTGTTTTAAAGGCTAATAGGAAACACTCAGTCTCTCTCATTCACTCTCGCTCGCCATTCCCTTCCTCTGCTGTGATTGACCTTGCACCAGCTTACAAGACCTTGGAGGCTGAGGGGAGTGTTGCTGAGGATGCTGGAAGAGGGTGTAGGCCAGACAGTCACACTGATATATGGACCAAGTTGAGGTCGTGGAAAGAAACAAAAAGATCAAAGAAGTCAAAAACCTCATAAATACAGCAGTAAGAAGCTAAAAATTTAACATTCAGTAATGTAAATAAAATGAAACATATGAAAGGGGCACCAAGTGGTAAAAGGGGATTAGTTTGAGTTAGGGGCGTGCAACGGGGAAGACCACAGAGATGAAGAAATCAATGGAGCAAGGCTGTTCCTGCCCAGACATGATGGATCATAAAGACCTCTGATTATTACTCTGGCACATTACCACACTCTACATCGCCACAGATACGCACTGCTTTCTTGAAGAAACCATGGAAAATGATTGCAACAGAACTCAGAGGGCATCAGTTCTTCATCCGTCAAGTCATAACAACACTGGCACATTCATTTAAGGAAATCTTTAAATAGATCCCTCTGTTCCACCTCATTAAAAGTGTCCAGCTGTGGCTTTTGTTCAGTAAAAATCCGCAGCATCTTATTTGTGTGGCAAAATGTGTGTCCGATCAGACTGAAGCTGTYCTGCAGTTAAAAAAAATAGAAGTAACATTATATGAAATGAAACCTAGAGGTCCTGGGGAACTCAGGATAAATCATGAGTATCGGGCCAGGCTGACTTTTCACAGGAGTGAAGATGAAATGATGTAAACAGAGTTCATGGGAACAGAAACATGCCCATGGTTGTGTAAACAAAAACATGGCATATTCCAGAGCAAGACACTGAGTCGAGAAATGTTTTGGACACGAAAGGGTGATTAAACTGACAAGGAGCTTTACTTCTTTCATTATATGAAAAACCAGCGTTTAATAAAAGTGTCAGACTTTATTAAAATTGTTTTTATTAGGCATTGGAATTGATTTGTATCTATATCACAGTACGTGCAACGTCGGACAGTTCTCGCATTTGCATACATTTGTGCTTTGAATCCAAAGGTCGTCTCTAGCTGTTGCGCTCTTTCAAGGGTCATGCAAGGTGAACAGAAAGCGTTTACTTCTTCACTTCCTGTTTTTCCTCTCTAGAAGCATGGTTTACCCATGTGGCTAGGTCACCCTGCCTTCAGCTGCTTCTGCAGCAGGGTGCTGAAATATTGTGTTTGCTGTGCTGTGTAGTTAGCAGTAGTTAGCTGCTGAAGGTACACGTGCCTTTCTGGGAAAAGCGATTACCCTGTAAGGGTGTGGTGACTCACGCCGTCTGTGTGATAAGAGCCGAATTGGCCCCTGGGAGCCTAATCATACAAATTCCCTCAGCACTAAAAATATACACCAAAAACAAAATGGCAGTAATAATAATGTTTTTCACTTCAGACTGTGACGTAACCGTTGCAATACTGAGACCACTTTTATGTGATTGTAACGTCAGCATCATTTTTTCCTTCTCAAACTTGCCTCCAAAAAGGACTTAACTGGATCTTTTATGAATTGTTGGATGACAGATTGATTTATTATGTGTTTATGGGACAGCAAGTAGCCATGGAAATCTTAAACGGAGTGATAATTTCAGCCTGTGTGTGTGTGTTTTTCTCCAGCAGCGGGCAGGTCAGCCTCCTGGTTGCTCCTCCCCCTGCCCTCACCTGGCCCTCAGCCCAGAATGTTGCTGCAACTCAGGCTAGCGCTCATTGGTCCCGACTCTCACAAGACTTCACAAGAAAGGAAATGACTAAACTCTTCTCCCTCGTGCCCTGCCTCAACCCCCCCCCCCCCCCTCGCTTTCACTCTCTTCCTTTCGTTCACCTTTAAACGCATTAATAATGGCCAGCTTTGCGTTACTGGACGGCAAGTGATACAGGACTTGATCTGATTTTCTCCTGCGTCGGTCAGAAGAGGCGGAAAGTTGTGAATAGCAGCATTGTGCGTTTTTTGTGTGTGTGAGTATGAGCGCTGTGGTGTGATGAGCGTGTGTGTGCAATATGTGTGTTTAGAGCGCAGGGCAGGGTGAAAGTTTTATTTGTTTTAGCTGACACCCCTGCATTTTTGACATTTGTACATATTCCTCATTCCCGCAGCTGCATAGCGTTGCAGTGGCACGACTGAAGAGGTCCAGCAGATCTCCTCTGAAAGACACGAGGAGACAAAAGCATAAAATGTTTTTATGTGAGTCATTAGACTAATCTGTCTCTCTCTCCCTCCCGTTGTCTCACTCTCTCCTCAGAGGAAGTGCCTTCCCTGATGTCTGCTGCAGCTTTGACCTGCTTCTACAGCTGAAGCTCCACCCTCCCCCCCTCGCTCGCCCGCTTGCTGCCACAGTAATACAAGTCTAAGGACAGCAGCCGCACCCTTTCCCCGCCGCCTACGCTCCGACACCAGTCGTCCCCTTTCTGCCATCGCCAACCACTGCACCCAGCTGGGCCCCCAGCCTCAGCTTTCCTCACAGGACAGCCACTTCCGCTCACCACCAGCCGACCAGCCTTACCACTGCAGCCCAGCACACCACCAGGCCCGCGCAGCATCTCACACACCTTTGCCTTTCACCTTCGCCTTTGACCCTTGAAGCCTCCACTCAGTCCTCAGTGTCCTTAACCTCCCTGAAGCAGACTATACCCCCGAGTGTCGCCTTCGTCGCCTGCTTCACCGCACCTAACCAGAGTGCTCTCATTTGTAGGCGAGAGTAAGCAATAAACAAATTGACAGAAAGGTCAAGCCAAAACGGACAACTTTTTAGGTAGTTTTTCTTTTCTTTTCCTGGATTTACTCACAGGTGTTGTTTGATCAGGAAAATGACTCATTAGCATCAAACATTGTCCTGCAACATTTCAAAAGGAGCCCTCTCAATCGACTGACGCCTTTTTTTTAATTTTGAATGTTTCATTTGAGCACGTCACAGACAGCAACAGCAAAAAATCAGAAAGGACTCTGAAGTCGTGGAATAAAACACTAGACTTTATTCGCGATTGAACACATCTCTGCGAGGAATATTTGGGCTACAGAGTTGCCATGGCCATGAACATAGCACATATCCGTGACACAAAGTGGCTGACGCTGGAAGTGTGCCGGGAGTTTCAGAGGGGCACCTGCTCGCGCTCCGACCAGGAGTGCAAGTTTGCTCATCCGGCCAAGAGCTGCCAGGTGGACAACGGCCGGGTGATCGCGTGCTTCGATTCGCTAAAGGTAAGAGGGAGAAGAAAACCCCAAAAAAAAGTAGTGGGAAGGAAGTAAYGAGGTCGTATCTCAGGCAGTGAGATGGATGTGAGACTGCAGACAGTTTGAGGAACCAAATGAAAATAGCATGTGAGGAGTGCTACATCTGGCCACAACATGTGCTCTGTTGGCCCCACTTGTTTCTGGTCATGTGACTAATGTGATCAAAGGCACAAAAGTGAGGAGGGAGTTGCATCTTTTTTTTTAATTCAGGAAGTGGTCGTGACTTTTTTTCATAAAGCACTTCTTTAAACTGCACTGTACGTTTTAGTATTTACCAAGCAGCCTAATTTCTGTTACATTTCAATTTCATAAACACAGTTGAATGAATTTCTTCAGCAGCACACAAATGATGATGAAAACCCTGCAGTGATGTAGCTTTTGGAGAGAAAAAACAGATGAATTAGTTGACAAGTGCTCAGACTCTACAGATGCCTAAATGTTTCACATCCTAACAGCAAAAAAAGGAGTGAAGCGGTAGCATCGTCATGGTGCTCTCACTCACTCAAACCACTTCCTGTGCAAAGGCCTAAGGGCRGCCACAGGGGGTTTGTGTGAGTATCTCTGTGAATGTTTGTATTTTTCGAGCACTGTTGAGGCAAATTTTAGAAACCGGATTCAGCAATATTCCTTTTTTTTTTTTTTTTTTTGCTAGAAAGTAGGCGTTTCTGTTTTCCAAGTCATCCTCGCTTCACAATCACTCTTTGAGTCAGAGCTCCAGATCTTTAACTTCAACTCAGAGTTTCCAGTAATGGCACACACATGCACAAGGTTTGGCTGTCTGTTCTGTTACTTCTCTTTTTRTTTAACCCCTGCAGACACTGGTGACTTGTGGTCATTGTGTGTTTAAATAGGTTAGGATTAAAGACAAAATGTTTGAGTAGTTACAGAATGCCATATTAAAAGACAAAATTGACCAAAGGAAAACTAAAGCCCATATGAACTCTTCTTCTTGAATTAAAAGAAATGTGCAATTGCCTCTGTGCATGTCCAACATTTTATATGCAGCCTTCTTTTTTTTTCGACCACATCAATGCTTATTGCCGCCTTTATTTAGCAGTTTTTTCTGATGAGGTATGTAAAAATGTTCCAGTGATTTACAGGAAGTAATTTATTTTCCCATTTTACTGTGCTGTAGTGATGCTGACGTGTTCCCAGAAATGAATCGCAGGAGTAAAATGTTATAAATAGCAATAGACAAGTTGGCTAGTACTGAATAAAAAAGAAAAAAAAAACTCTGGGATCCTTCTGCTGAAATAAAACTGCAACAAAAGCTTGACTTAGATTCCCTTGATTTGGATGTCACCATCCCCCTCGGTTCTGCAGAAGTTGTGCGCAATCGAAGCATACGCTGACTGAAAGGTGGATCTCCTACCATCAGGTCGAAGGATACTGATACAGTACATCTAGATGTGTTTCGATTATCAATAACATTATAAAGGTCACCAACATAAAAGAGCAGCTAGTAGATGTGTGGTAGCTGTTTGAAAGACCTGTGGGGTTTATTTTAGTAGTTTGGACTAATTTTCAGCTAGACTTTATTTATTATTTTTTTTTGTATTATCGGAGATGGGTGATGCTTTTTTTAACAGCTTGTTCCATTTTTGTCCTCCGGTAATGAAAAGCAGAGCAGGTCTCAAAAAAAAACCCACAGTGGAAACGGCACAAGAAGGTTAAAGACTGAGAAAAGAATAAAGAAAAATAATAACAGTAAAAATCAGAAACCGAATCTTGATATTTTTTTCATTAAGTGCATCGATAGTTGGTGAAATCTAAACCTGAAACGCACCGAATCATAAATGTTCCTGTTGCACAGATCTCCAAACACTGATGAGATCAGTTGTCCTACTTTACTTTAAAACAGATTAAACAGCTGAAATGTGGGACAAACTCTCCGATGATTTGCGTTACGTGGAGCCATATTGCTCTCCTTTACAAGTCTCACGCACACGTCAACGCACCCTCTTGGACATGTGCACAGGCTTCTTTGCCCATGAGAGTGGATCGACCTTCTTCTTGAGAAGTATATAATTAGAACAGGTCTCACATGATCACCAGTGCATAGCTGAGCAGGTCACACCCAAACCAAGTCATTTCCCCAACATCCACTCTCTCTCTCTCTTTTTAGCCTGTGTTTTTAACATAGAGAAAACACACACGTATGCACATGTGGTCAAAGCCTCGCACACAAAACGAAAGCATGCTGGTTCAGAGTCTATGAAGGAAAAGACAAAAGATAATATTTGTGTAAACCAAAAAGAAAAAAGGTTCTTTTGTAACTTCTCACTGCAAAATTCTAGGCATATGTGAGAGATATACCTTCTGGTTAGAGTTTATTTATTTATTTAGCCCAATGCAGTTGTGCTCTGGCTTTAGACTTGGCCTTAACCCCAGAGCACGGCCCTTTCTGCTGCTTGTCTATCTGGTTGGTGCAGCACAGGCAGCTCAGCTATGTTGAAACAGGGCAAATATTTGGAAAAGGATAATGGCGGCCTGGACTCCCAGATTTAAATTTGGCTTTTTAATGTTGCCTGTTGATGATTAACTGCCGAGCAGATAGTTCAGATGTGATAAAACCATTAAGAATGTGTAAACAAAATGCACATAGCTACAATTAATATTAGCAACAGATGGTTCTAATGAAGCAGGTGGGAAAGCGCAGAGTTTAAAGCAAAAGCATYGTCATATTTTAATGAAGGAGGCCCACTTTTATCCATCAGTGTCTGTTATCTCGTGGATTCAGGTCCTCTGACTTGCTGCACCGATGACTTCCTAATATGACTTGATTATAATTGTCGCTTAAAGCTGCGGAAAGAACAGAGCTAATGTTGTTCACATTAGTTTATAGACTGAATGTGAAGCGGTATGGGTTACTGTCTGCAGTGAACRAACTTGTCGTTGCTTGTTTTCATTCTTGTAGTGCTCCTTCCTCTGGGTGTCCCGCTCAGTCTAGTTTCTAGCTCATTTAGTTCAGGCCACACCCATTTAAAAGCATGGTTCACATTACGCCTATTAACAACCCCTATCCCCACACACACATTTACATTTAGAAACCTGTGTGGCAAGTGTGCAGGGGGTGGGGGGAGTGACATCAGCTCTGTTATGTGAGCTATCAGCAGAAGCAGGTTGCCTTTTTTTTTTCTTTTAAGCCAACTCTGCCTCTCATGTCGTAAAATAAAAAGCGGTTAATATCTGTCTTGGACAGCAGTTTAAAGATACGGACAATTTAAAGCATTGGAGGCTTTGTGCTCTAACTGCCAACTTGACACACCCACTGTCGTCACGTCTGACTTCTGAGCAAAAAACAGGCCAAATGGGAACACATTTGTATTTTAAAGTTATTTTTTGGGCCATATTGATACAAAACTGTTTTTTAAATTATTTTTTATTTATTCATTTATTTTTTTTTTTCAGTTCTGCCCCCAATCTAACTTGGAGACATGTTTGTGACACAGTCTTTGGTCATCTGTTCTAGTTTACTAAGTTAATTTGCAGCATTATAGGTGACCATTCAAGTTAAGGAAAAAGAAACAATTAAAACTAAAACTGGGGGGAAAAGAAAAGAAAAAAGCATCTATACTCTTCAATACATTTTACACTGGGCACTTGATTGGCAGCCCCTGGAGGGACCAGACCCTCAAAACAAGTCAGTATCAACAGCAAAATAAGCTATTTGACTATTTTTTACGTGTGCAACCCACTTACAGTACACAGCTCTAMTGCTCATCCCACAAATCATGATCCTTACAAATGTGGCACCATTTAAAATGGAAATTAACAGGATTTCCAATGGTATAAGATTTATTGCCAAGTAGCATTGTAACAACAAAGAAATATATTACCAAACACACATTTCCTTACTTTTTGTACTGAGTCTTTTCTAAATTTTCAAGTAAATGAAGCATAAAGGCAACAAAATTAATCAAAAACAATATTTTAATTTCAGAAAGCAAACCCGATATGAGCTTTGAAAAAAATAAATACAGACTCGGAGTGCACAAACCCACTAAAATAAATGTTTTGCAGAAGTTGTTGAGACAGATAAAACAAAAATAAAGTGATAAAGAAAGGGACACGACCAGAGAAAGAATTTCAGTAACAAGAAGCAGCACATACAGTTCAAAAGAAAACTCCTCTGCATTAAGGAAGCTTGTAAAAGATTTTTCACAACATATTAAATATGACTATCTAATAATATGTCTCTATATTTTCTAACCATAAAATAGTAAAACATTCATTTAAAAGGCTCGGGTCTGGTCGCCTTCTTCCTTCATGTTTTTTTGCATTTCTGTCTGTCTGTCTCTGTGTTTCCTCTTTCATTTTGATAGCATGTTTCTAGCAGTGACTGGAATAAACAGTAACAAATTAGACACTAACATCCGTATATCAAATAAGTAGCAATGGTTAGACACGTGTTTGGGCAAATAATAGCTGTTTTGTGTTAATGGTGCTTTCAGATTTTGAACAGCCCCGTGCTCTTTAAAATCAAGATTTTGTTCAGTTAGTGTAACAAGCACAGGTTATAAGTTCAGGAGGTTAATAATGTATACACAATATTGACTAGCACACATTTTAAATGGTAACAACTAGGACTTTAGTTGTTATTTTATAGGAACCAGTGATGAATTGTAACAGTTAGAGTTTACGTAATTAAATTTACATCTTTACTTAAGTATTTTCAAATTAATTCACAATAAATCATCTACAACTTTTATTTTTCTGGTTCTCTCTCTGGATGAAGCTTCAGGTTGCTACTGTAAAGCTGTAATTTAGACCAATTTTTTTTTTTCATTTTTGGTCTATGGGAATTTCATCCCTCAGTAATTGACACAGGGAATCTTCATCCTAATTGGATTTTTAATGAGATTATGGTGAGCACAGTCACAGTGAATAATTTTGCTCTTTCCTTCATTTTGATTCAGACAAATGAAAGAGCCAGCTTTTAGGACGCTGCTCGTATTTCTGTGTTGTGTGTTTGTTAGTCCTCCTAACTCTGCTCCTGATAGAAGCCAGCATGTTGTCTAAAAGTCCCAAAATAAGAGTTTTATTTTAGAAAGTAGGTTCACASCAGCCTGTTTATTCTAGTGTTGATGGGACTATACTTACATCTGCCTTACTTTCACACTGGGGGGCTTTGTGTTTAATAGCACACTAATCCTGCCCTCCACACACACAAAACCATACATAGCTGTAGTGTGCTCATTTTATGGTGTGTGTGTGTGTGTGTGTGTGTGTGTGTGTGTGTG
>NW_013952763.1:402494-404194 GCF_001266775.1 Austrofundulus limnaeus | reverse complement strand
TGTGTGTGTGTGTGTGTGTGTGTGTGTGTGTGTGTGTGTGTGTGTGTGTGTGTGTGCATCCTCGTCACATCAGTGTTGCTTTGCATCTTGTCTGTGAGCTTATGTGATGGAAGATCGGTGACAACAGTCTTTTCTTTTCTGTGTCAGCCATCCCTGTCCCTCCATCACACTGGGCCCATTATAGCCACACTGATACAATGATTACTTTTCTATWGCTACTGTTTTTGTATGGAGGACCAAAACTGGCATAATAAAAAATAAAAGCAAAAATATATAAATTGCCCAATGAATAAATACAGTTAAAATGCACAAATCCATTTAAAAAGGAGAACCTTACCTCATGTTTTATAATTTAATTGACTTTCATTTTTATTTTTACAACTAAGTTCCATTTTATTTTAGTGCTTGATTTAAATTTCACTGTTTTTATAACACATAATTTAAATTTCACAGTTTTTTAACACAATTTAAATTTCACTGTTTTTAAAAGTATAAATTTTTTTGGTTTTTACTTTTACTTGTAGATGCATTTGTGTCATTTGTTTTATTTATTTTTTATTGTGTCAATTTTGGTCCTTCACAGTTTCTGTGTTTCAGTTTAACAGATAGACATACCAGAGAAACTTCAAATCCTCTTAGGTTAGTTTGGATTTACTGCTTACAAAATCTCATCCAACCAGCGATGAGTGTAAAATTAATCTAAAGCACAAAGAATGTGCTCACAGTTTTATATTTTAAAAAGAAAACATTTTGACACGCTATAGTTAGCATTATTTTTCTATAAAGGTTTATACACTGAGAATGTAAAATTTCATTCATATGTGAAATTATCTAAATTATTTTGCTTTTCCTTTCCTCTTAACATTTTTTTCTAACACTCTTTATCGTGGCTGCTCCTTCATTACATCTCACTCAACATGGGAACACATCCACCTAGTCAGCACTGCTATTTTCCTCCCATTAAATGAGTGAGAGATGAGCTCGAGGGCACAGCTAAATTCACTTTAGACTCAACTCTTAACACCTTTTCACTTCACCGCCTCTCTAAACCAGCTGTTGGGCCCATCAGTCAAGATTTTCTTCTTGCACTTTTTTCTTTCTTTCTTGAAGCCCAAATATTCAAAAGCCTAAGCTGTTTGCTTCACAGTGATATTCATATTTGGGCTGAGTGATGTAAGAAATATGTGCAGTGTTTTTTAATATTTCAATATCAACGGCGATAAAACCTAATTTTCCTCGGTTCTCCCGTTTTTTGTTTTTTGTTTTTTGGTCAACGCTATTATTTAAACCAGTGTAGAAAGCAAGGCCATTGAGAGTCTGTTGTACCGAAAAATATATTATTGTTGTTCAGAACAACAATCCTTTTCAGTTTTTCTCTTACTGATATTGCAATAACAATACATTTGCAGTAGATCACGCAGCCCAAATTTTAAAAACAAAAAGTGGGAAAAAAAAGGATTTGGTTCTTGGATTTATTTCTCACTAGATCAAGGAAAACCTGCTTTAWTGGTTTGATGACATCCATTTTCAAAATACTGCAGATTTTTTATGAAAAAAAGTATTTCTTTAAGTCACTTAGTTAAATAAAACATGTAGGCGCTAAAAAAAGAAGGCATCAACTTCTTCAGAGCTGTCATCTCGAGACTGGATTGTATTTAGCTGGCTGTCTGTCTGGCTGTCTATCTATCTATCTATCTATC
>NW_013952763.1:401162-402484 GCF_001266775.1 Austrofundulus limnaeus | reverse complement strand
ATATATATATTACTAGTGTCATAAAAAGTTTGTAAAAAGTGAGCATTATGAAAACTATGTATCAAACTAAGGATAGCTACAGCAAGAACAGTTTTCAAATCATAAAATTCATAATATTAAAAAGTAAAAAAAGAAATGTATAGGGTAGGTCAAAATCGTATTGTGTGCAATTAATCCTCAGTCCAGGCCACCGTTCTGAGGGCTTCTTATGCGGCATGACTGCAGCAAAACTACCCCGTTGCCTTCTCAGACTTATATCTCAAAAAGTACCAAACAGATTTATATGAAACTTGCAGGAAGTGTTTATTACACCACAGAGAACAGCTGATTAAAGTCTGAAGCATTGCAGAGCATGAGCAGGTGCGAGCCAGCCTTTCGGAGCTCCAGCGGATATCAGATGTTGATGATGGGGTAGTTTGGCTGCAGTCATGCCACATAAGGAGCCCTCTGAACGGTGATGGAGAGCAGGGCGCACGCAGGTCTTCTCCAGGCGATCCTCTGATGTTTCCTCTTTTTCCTGGATAACAGAGGATGGGACAGGAGGGCRGAGGAGGCTAACCTCCATTGCAGGCCTCTGTTGGCTGTAAAATATGAAAATTTTAAAAAGTAATAAATCCACCTCAGGTTTGTGTTTAAACTTTCTGTGAAATTCTATTGCTTAGAGCTACGGCTGAAAGAAATTTGAACCTAATCGACAGCTGGTTTAATAGTTGGATTTTGGTTTTCTAAGATTAAATATAGTCCCCTCTCACACTAAAGTTTCAGGAAATGTTTAACGCACCACAGAGATCAGTAGATTCAAGTTTAAAACATCTAAGCAGACCCAGAAAACTAGCAACTGTTAGCAATGTCTGGGGCGACCATCGGCTACAGCCTGGACCTCCACGCCACAGATCGAGTACTTTCCCCGGTCAAAGGACCCCGAGTCAAGATGGTCGCTTGAGCTCCGTGTCCCAGGGGAGGAGCCAAACCTGGAGTGCCTGAATGCATATTATCAGGCATACAAATAAATAAGTGCTTTCCAACCCACTAGGAGGTAGCAGAGGGACAGTCTGCACACATTGTATGGGACTGATATCCTCTAACAACGGCCATTTAATATATTGACAGCATTTGAAGCAGGTGCACCAGGAAATCACTTCGGTCTCACGTCTTACAGTAGTTCATCCTTAGGCAATGCCCCAGATGTTCTCTGAGTTCAAAACATTCCTGAGTTCAAACAAAAACTTTGTGCATCAAAAGAAAGTTTGAGATTCAATCAAAAATTTCTGACCTGAAAAAAAAAGTTTCTGTTTTGCAAAAAAAATGTCTTGATTAAATTT
>NW_013952763.1:397264-401062 GCF_001266775.1 Austrofundulus limnaeus | reverse complement strand
ATGTTTGTTTGATTGAATAATTAAAAAAACAAAATTACCTTCATAGTCATTTTGGATTAGGTTGACTCAAAAAAGGAATGAGTTGTTGGTGTACATCCAACCCTGTGACCTGTCCTGGGTGAACCTCAACTCTCACACAACAACCATTGGACAAAAGCACCAGCTCCCCCACAACCTGGAAAGGAAAAAGAGAGTAGAACGGAATGAACGGATGGATAGACGCACATCCATTGATTACTTTATGAAAGTTTCATTGAAATCTGTCATGTGATTTGAGAAATAAGGAGTGAATATGATTCTAAACTGCACAAAATGAAGCGAGGACGGATTTTGATGCACCGTCCTTGTGCTGCTGCCAAGCCGGAAGGAGATAATCACACGAAGAAACAGGATTAGGTCGGCTGACAGTAAGATTAGAGTCGTGGATAGGATTACCTTCTGTGAGATGAGATTAGCATAATGCATACCAGATTAAATCTGTTATTGCTGCAAACTAAATAAGTCAAGAGTCGCGGTGTCACAGAACTATGAGGAGAAAGACGACTCGTGGAGATGGTGGAGGATGTTAGGGGGAAGGGAGAACAGAAAGTTGGCTTTGAAGACAGGTAGGTTTCTGAAAGCGTTGTGACATGACTTTGAAGTTTTTTTTCTTTTTAAATGTATTGCAAAATTGCAGCTCTAAAACAACGTTAGAAGAGATAAAATGATAGCCTAGTTTCTTTAGGTTTTCTCTTTGTTGTAGATTCATTTACTTATTTGCCCACTTATCTGTATGTTTAAAAGTACTGCAAAAAAGTTTTTATTGAAAGGCATTGCACTAAAATGAAGGCAGATCTAAGGGTTAATATTCCATGAAACTGAATTATTTATCTTTCATAGTTAAAAATGGCTGATTTAGATAAATGACTGACCTTGATCCTCAGCCCGTTTGAGTATTCAGTCATTTCAGTATCACCTGAGTCATCATTGACACATAGCTGCGTTAAAGTTTCTGTACATTGACTTCTTTTTTAACTCCCACTCCGACAGGGAGCTCAGAAATGATTAAACGAACATTTCCATTCGGTTTCACATGCTCACATTGCGAGCACTTGGGTGGTTTTCGCTAAACGCCGCCGCTCAGATCAATACCTGTTATTACAGATAATGAAAAGTTAGAAATGAGCCTCGTTTGCCCTCACAAGATGAGGAACTGCACATGGAGCGGGAGAGCGGTGTAAAAAAAAGGGATTGCATGAAATTGTGTTTRTGTGGAAAAAAGGGGGAAAAGATAGAACGAGAAATGAGGTGAAAGAGGAGGAGGGGCATGTGAGGAGATAAACAGAGAAGTCTAAGTTTGGATGCAGGGATCTTGTGTACGTGACATCTGACCTGGGGCATTTCTGAGAACCAACACTCTCTCAAGTGTGAATARCTTATTGCTCTTCATATGAGTGTGTGTGTCCACGTGAAGAAATTAGTTTTGTGGCCGTTTCTGTTTCCCAACGCTTTCAATAATTACCTTGAATGCATTTTCTACAAACATTTACCTAGGCTGACTTTCTCACATCCTGTTTGACCCTTTTCTGGTTCAGACCCCAGCCCTTTTAACTTCTGTTGTTTTTAGTAAGGGTGGTAATGCGTCACGGGAGACACATTGCAACTATTATCGAAGATTAACACTCCCTCCCTCCTCCATATCTCCACAAGTCCCCACGCTACATGTGGCAACCTCAGGTCCCCTGACCACTAAGCAACAACATGGATCAGTGTGTGCTTTTAGGCCCGGCAGGGAGATACAAACATAATCACAAGGGTATGGCTGTGTGTTTGTGGTCTGATAACGAAACGCAAGCCCTCACAAAGACGCACGCTTGCATCACTCACGACTTTACAGGTCTCTACAGAAACCCTCTCCCCTCTTTTTAAAAGTGTTCCTGTTGCGTTATTGCTRAATTTGGTAGCTAGAAAWATTTCTTGTACCTAAAATGAAGTTATGAGCTCTTCTTWTTTKTCTGAACTGGGTTATCTCTTTCTTTACAGACTATGAGCAAATTCTATATGACACGTGTACAATCTGCCCAAATAAGATGCTTTCAAACTGGTTTATACATTTTTCGTCTTCCATCTCATATTTGAGTGCACAGTAGACAAAGAGACCAACCACTGGGCCGGTTCCTTTGAGTCTCCACCGCTCTCCAGCTCAACAAAGCTTCTTTTACCGTGTGTGTGTGTGTGTGTGTGTGTGTGTGTGTGTGTGTGTGTGTGTGTGTGTGTGTGTGTGTGTGTGTGTGTGTGTGTGTGTGTGTGTGTGTGTGTGGAGAAAGAGCTTTCATCTCTGTGTATGTTTGGACAGAAGACAGTGGAACGCAGCGCAAAGAACAGTGTAGCTTCACACCCCAACCCCAGCCCAAGATGAATAACACCACAACACTGGAGAATCTGTGAGAAATAAGAAAGTAACATTTTACCAGCGGCGCTAAAAGGCACAGAATTATTGCATTAGTTTGATTCATTCAGGTCTGCAAATATTTAGGTCAAAAGTCTTGAACATTTTCCTGGAAGAAAGACATGCTTAAATGGCACGGCCTGTAAAGATTCCAGAGCTCAATTCAGTTGAATATTTCTGGTGAAAATTGAAGAAAATGTCTTAATGATAAGACTCTAACCTGCAAAACTGACCTGGCAATGAGAATTAGTTATAGTTAAAGCCAGGTTGATGAAGAGGACGGCTCATCAGATAAGGCCCTGTCACACTAGAACATTTTAGACCAGAGGTCTTCAGCCTTGTTCCTCGTTACCCACTGTCCTGCATGTTTAAGATGTTTCCCTGCTTCAACTTACCTGACTAAAATGACACGCAGGACAGTAGAACCCAACAGGGTTGAAGACATCTGTTTTAGACAATTTATGCCAACGTATGAAGGTTTTGTTTTGACTAATTTACTCATACAGGTTAAAAGCGGCTTCCAATAGATTTCTTTAACCTATCTTCATTTTAGACATATTTAGTGTTGGACAAAATTTTCACAAGTTGTCTAAAACAGTTCAATATGACCGGGCCTTAATGTCCATGCTCAAAAGAGTTCAAGCTAGTGTAGAAGCCAAAGGTGGCACTACATCTAATGGGGCAGTGTTTTTCTCATGATTCCATAAATTTTCTCTCAAATTTAAACGGGATGGTGAATCAACTTTTTTGTGCTTTATTTCATGTTATGTCATTCCCTCATCAAAAACATACCCAGAGTGTTGCTTTGACACATTCATGCATGTTTGAGAAATCCTTGAATCTCCTGTGGTAGCCATGCAGAGCTGCCTAAACACTTGCTGGAACAAAGCATCGCCTATTTACACAAAACTCCTCCCTGGGGCTCATTTGATACAGCATTTTCATAATAACTGTGACTGACTACAACAAATATATATGTATAGTATTTTTTTTCCTAATGACAAAAAAATTGAAAAATTTCAGAAGGATTTTTTTTTTGGGCACGTCTGTGAATTAATACAAAATTAAACAAATAATTACATTCGCTGAGAGTGGTGATTCCATAATTTTTGCCAGTAAGTATTTGATGCTTTTACCTCCTCTGTGCATCAAACCTTTCTGGTCTTTATGTCATTTAGGGATGTCCCGATCCAGATTTTTTGGCTCCCGATACAATCCGATTGTTTTAATGATTAGTCTTTCCGATACCGATCCGATAACTTTATTTATTTATTTATTTATTTATTTATTTATTTATTTATTTATTTATTTCCAAGTGGCAAGGTTGGTGGTATTAAAGTGAGCCCTGCTGTTTCCACCACGAGAAACAT
>NW_013952763.1:394376-397179 GCF_001266775.1 Austrofundulus limnaeus | reverse complement strand
TCTTGACTTCTTAACGGCAGCTGTAAAGCATGATGATGCTGAAAACTGTCGCGAAAACTGGATCGGCCCGATAAGATTCTACCCGATTTTCAAAAAATGGCCATATCTGCCACCGATACCGATACTGAGTATCTGATCGGGACATCCCTAATGTCATTCAAAGATTACTGATGCCTTTTGTTAAACAACAAGTTTCACAATGTGAAAACAGTGAAATATACTGTTGATACAATGTAGMGGCAGCAATAAAAGGCAGTAATCTTGAGTTTCAGGTTAGGTGTGTTAAGAGAGAAAAGTGTTCTTTTTAGTTTGGAACTTCGAATAATCTAAAATAAAGAAATAATTGATGATATAAGATTATTGTTTTGGGTTTCAGATGATTCAGTTTCTCAWATTGTGTCAAAGTTAGTATTTTTTTGTTATCTATATTTTAATTCACCACCTGAAGAAACATTTGTCCACAGGCTCCCTGCTGTTTTTCCTCACTCAGTCCCACACATGGAAGCACGTGCATCAAAACATCTCACTGCATGCTTCATCGCTTCCTCAAAAGAATGAGCTTCAGCCCCACCCAGCATTCTTGATGCATTGCTCCATTGTTTGTTTAAACCCCACATAGTCACAAAAGCAGGGTGTGTGTCTTTGGGTGAGAGACGGGGAGTCAGAAGAAAGTGTGATCGGGGCGGGACGTGTTATTACAGCTTATCATCAAACAGCCTGCCCAGTAGCAAGCGAGATTATTGTTCCCAGTTTGGCTGGGATTTTGGCTAGTCTGATGTCAACAAGAGAACCATAAACTGTTCCTTAAATATAGAGCTCATGACCTGTTCTGAACCTAAAGAAGTCAAAACTTCAGCATCCAATAATACTTTTTATACTTTTTTTAATTTTGAGGTAGGTGCTCTAATAAAACACGGATGTGCAAAACAAAAAGCATTCCTGAAACAGGAAGAATAGACACGTAGCTCCTCCTTGCTGAGAATAACACGATGATGTTTCTGAAATTATCTTTTTCTTTTATCATTTCTGGCATCCCGTAAGCATGAATCTGTTTATTTACACTTTCCCATTCTCATTATTCTCATCATTTTCCCAATGTGGCCCGAGGCTTTCGGTGGGCCAGCGTAGAATCCGAGCATGGCAGCGCAGTAGCTGACTGCTCTGYTGCTGTGGACACCGTCTGTAGCTGCTCCTCAAGGCCGCCGACGTTGCAGTAACCGACACAAACACGATGTGAGATGAGAYGGCTTCCTGTCCGCCCGGCACCACATCTCCATTTCTTGCCATCCTCCCGTTGCGTTTGACAGCCCCCCACTTATCACTTCTTCTCCTGCAACTTCTAAAATTTCCCTGACGCAGCCTGACGCTCGCTACACCGTCACCACGACTCTCTCTCTCCCTCTCTCTCTCTCTCTCTCCGTCTCCTCATGCAAACTGACCTTACCTCTTCTGGCACCTGATTTTTTATTTTTTTTTACTCAAAATGGCTACCATTTTGGAATAGGATAGGGAGTGTTTGATTTAAAGGTTTTGAGTATAAACATGTATAATTACTTAAAATGTAACAGAATCTGTCCTCTCACATATATTTGGCCCACTGAAGTCACTAATTCTGCAGTGAGCTGCAGGGGTTCATATGGGGTGACTGCAACATGATCTTTTTTTGACTTTATGGCTGCCCCCCTCCCCCCTGATGCCCAAACACACACTAAAATTACACCCACCCTTTCCACCCCTCACTAGTTATCATTGTCACTCATTGGACTGCTACTATTTTTTTTCWCAACTCCTTTCTTTTTTTTTTTCTTTTTGCACACTCCCTTCGATGTGACAGCTCAGCGAGCCGCGTGTCTGGATTAATCTAAAAGTCAACTTAGTTTAAATTTACAACAAAACTGAACTGTCTGCTCTGTGTTGTAAATAAACAAGTAAAAGTAATATTAAAAACTATACTTTAGGGTCACATTTTTGACATTTATCCTGTAAAATAACATTTTTGATAATTACTAATTAGCTTTCTTATGGTAACGTGTTGCTTTATCACCACYTTTGTTATGTATGAAGATAACATTTAAATTCATTAAATATGAATTTGAAACAAATGTTAACATTTTTTAAATAAATTATCCATCTTTAACAAAAGTTGGACTGATTTTAGGAAATTATTGATAAYGTTTAACATGTTGACTCTCAGTTTTGAAATTCAGGTTCAGGTTCAGATTTATTCGGGTCCCAAAAGGGCAATTAATGTTACAGCAAGTGCATAGTACTTATACATGCATAGACATAATAAAGAAGTTCAAAAGTTTAAAAAAACATGTATACAAAAATTTTAAAAGGTTATAACAAATTAGATACAATACAGTGCGCCAAAACACAACAAATACAAATCAGTGAACAAATTGGTAGCATTGGTATCAAGGAGCATCAACATTCAGATGCAAATCCCCCTACCTTGTCTTGCATTAAAAAGAGAAATAGGACGAAGGAAAACTTGTACCTGTTACTTGCACGGAGCTCTTATTCAGTTAGTTGATTTTTTTTGTCCTAAAATCTGTCAAATTTATTTTAATTTTGCTATAATTTATTATTTTATTTTCATTTTTTCTTTTATTGTTTGCACAACCACAGATCTGCTGGTTTTATTTAAAGTGTAACTTACCCCCCCGTGAAAAGATAACTCCGCCCCAAGGCGAAATTTGAAAAATGCATCAAAGTGGGTAGGGGAGGGGGAGGAGGGTTAGAGAGCAGAGGTGTGGCCAGGACGAGAGAACGTGACAGGCAGCTAGCATTAGCATAATTG
>NW_013952763.1:386193-394266 GCF_001266775.1 Austrofundulus limnaeus | reverse complement strand
ATTTGAACAAATACATACAAAAACATCAAAATTAGCACAGAAACAGTACTATAAAACATTTTAGACACATTCTAGACAGTTTATCAGCTAAAAAAAGTTAATTTTGGGGTAAGTTACTCTTTAAGCCTGGGAGGTTTTGTATCATGAGTTTTGCTTTAATGTCACATCTTCAATTTTTATACTAATAGATGTAAAGCTGTGTAAACATACKTTAGTTCATCAATTAGGAGGGCACCCTGTCTCAAGATAAAAGAAACATGTTTTAGTTTATAGACTTTTTCAAACTGCATAAAAAAATCAAAGACAGACTGCCTAAAGAGGTGGTGTTTCTTAGCTTTTTATTAGCTGCGCATTTTGCAATACCTTAAAAAAACGGCACATAACGAGAACTTGAAATGGCAGCTTCAAACAAGGTGAACAAAACAAAACATGTTCAAAAGTGTTTTCTCTCGCTCTCCAGTTAAAGTCTTTTCCCCTGGTTCTTGTTTCTTCCACTTCTCCTGGCACCTGTCCGGTTCTCGGGTGTCAGCGAGAGCAAGGGAGATGAAAGAGGAATACAGTCGTGTCAAACTAGAGAGATGAATCCCTCTGAGGTCAACTCTGTCAGCGAGGGGATCCATAGATGCCACAGTCAGATCAGCTGTGCCCCCGGGCTGAAAGGAAATACTCGTCTTTCTTGCATCGTGGACGTGTTTGTGTTCCGCGCATCCGCCGCTCATTATTATTATTATTAGTGTCAGTRTCTTTTCGCTTGGCATTAGAATGTAAAACTGCATGCGGCAAAAACTTCTGACTCTCCCCTGAAATGAAAATACAAGATTACACATGCGGCAGGCAGCAGAAAGCGAAGACCTGTCTTAAATAATTATTGCGACGGTTTGATGTGTGACCTCGGAACGACTCCTGATAAAATGTAGGCCGATCATATGAGTGCGCAGTATTTTTAGTGTCACTTAGACATGCACTGTAGCTAAACTTAAGGTCTGGAGGAAAGCTCYGCAGTATCAGTCCTCGCCCCCTGGGGCAAGGGGACATACGTGCACCCACGTCCCAGCTGAGACTGACCGAAATAGCAAGTAGTTAACAATTAGTGTCGGACTGAGCTCAGACCAGATGGAAATTTTGACAAGTCTGACATTGAAAACAGAGGATCGCCTGTCTTTTCTAAAACAATTTTCACTAAATGTTGCATTTGAGTGGTGTTTTTTACTCAGTTTTAAACTAACATGCCCACATTGCTCTTYTTATATAAAAAATTGCTAGAGTTTAGGAGAGTATGAGTGAAATTTATCAGGTTATTTATACAAAATCAGTTTGTGCCTGAGAGACTTCCTCAGGAACTTGACTCTAATGCCTGTCTGACACTACAAAAAGAAAAACGTTATCACTTCTCTTTTTTTTTTTTTTTGTCGCAGGGCCGTTGTTCCAGGGAGAACTGCAAGTACCTGCACCCCCCTCCCCATCTAAAGACCCAGCTAGAAATCAATGGCAGGAACAATCTGATCCAGCAGAAGAACATGGCCATGCTGGCCCAGCAGATGCAGCTCGCCAACGCAATGATGCCCGGCACGCAGCTACCCCCTATGGTGAGAGGACACACTCATGTGAACACACCCGAGTTGCTGTCCACAATGAGACCACGAGTATTTAAAACCTCACACATGAACAGCCCATTCTCTCTGCATTGCTCTTTCAGCCTCTTATCCTCACTTAGAATCCTTTGGGATTGAGCAAACATCTTATCCACTGCCCCGTTTATGTATATTTTTTCTTTATTTTTCTTTCTGCTTTTAGCCTATATTCCCAGTGACACCAGGCCTGGCTACTAATGCCAGCGCAGCAGCAGCTGCTGCAGCTGCAGCCTTTAATCCCTACCTGAGCCCTGTGTCTCCAAGCCTGATGCCTCCAGAGATCCTGCCCAGCACCCCGGTCCTCATGGCCTCCAGCCCCACCGTCAGCCAGGTTCCCAATGCTGCTGCAGCCCAGAAGCTGCTGAGAACAGACAGACTTGAGGTAATAAAAAAAAAATAACTGACGGGAACAACCCATTTTTTTTTTTTTTTTTTTTGATACAGGAATGCTGTGTGTTTTTCCAGACTAGAAAAAAAGTATTTTTGAGTATTCTCATTTGTCCAAGCAGAGTTTGTATAAAGGACAAAGGTCATGTTTATTGTGCTTAAAGTGACTGTGACATGCATCTCAATATTTAAAAAATTTGACATAATACACAGGATTTTACCCCTTTTGTCACACTACTGTCATGTTTTTAGTTGAAGTAGATGCAGCCAAAAGGAAACAGGAAGTGATGACAAAAAGGGCCTCTTTCATGTTTGTAAATGAGAAGTGGTTCTCAAACAGTTTACCTGGATAAATAAAGGTTAAATAAATAAATAAAATGAATAAAAAGCAGTCTTTGTTTACTGAAACAATAATATTTGAACTCTGGCTCTTCTTCGTCCCTGTCTGATAGTGACTCAAAATAATCTAAAGAAATATCAGACTCTGTTGCTGTCTGTGCTGTTAGCCATTATAGCAATGATCTGTTCACATTCAGGCATTCCCTTTCGTCATCACTTCCTGTTACTGTGCATACCTCAACTGGTCATCTCAGGGGTGTGATCTTCTTTTGCAATACTTTATTTATTAACCCCTGAACTGTTGCCCCTGCAATTCCCTAAAAGGATTTTGACTTTTTTTTTTTGTAAGAGTGTGAAATTTAAAGTGAGAACCGGAGGAAGTTGTCTGACACCCTAGATTTCAAAATAACAAGTGYTAAGAGGTTAATGTTATCTTTCCAAAAATGAATTTGTATTTACCACAAACATTTCATGTCACAGGCTTTTTAAACCTGAACAGTAATAGTGCAATAGTACAGATAATTCTAATCAAAGCGGATAATAAAGGCATATGAATTATGGTGTTTTATCATTGTTTGACATTTATTTTGTTGGTAGAGTTGTCGTGTTTTATTATTTTTGTTCCAGTACAGTTTTCCATTTGGACAGACACATGCCATAAAATCCACGACAGTTACAACAGAAGGAAGTTTGCACTTTCATGACTTCTCGTTTGAACAGAAAAAGTATTGTTAAGTTTCCACAGCCCAGGTAAAAGCAAAATGGCAGCGAAAAATCCGTTTTTCAGCACTCCACAAAGATAAAATTGTAACTGTGCCAGTAGAGTACCAGTGAAAGTAGAGAAACCCACCACATTTTAATATATTTTTTTGATTACCTCTATTTAGAAGTAGCTTCAAGTGCAGCCGTTTACTGCAAAGTAAGACTGAGTGAAAAGCAGAAAAACAAGCAAACATCTCAGATTGACAAGAAGGTGCTGCCCTCTGCTGTCTCCTGTGCAGACTTGACAAATATTTGGGATCCACTCAGTCACATCTCAGTTATTCATACTGTATAAGGAATGTTTGTACCAGAAATCAACAAGCTGTGTGTCATGATGTAGCACAAAGGTTTTATGGTTGCAGTTCAGACCCTGATAACCAAATATGGTTAAGCAGGAAGTTTACCACATTTATTTGAAACTTTTTATTTTCCTTTTAAAGCCTTAATATTTTATTAGTTTTAGATGCACACTCAATATTTATTGATTTGCTTGTGTGGTGCTCATTTTGTTTAGCTCTTCCAGTGTATGTTGTAAATTTTTGCTTTTATTAAAATTGTTTTCGATTTGATCCTATTTTATTTTGTAGTTCTATTGCTGCCCACCTCATTTCGATTTTTTTCTGTAAAGCACTTAAAGTTTTTAAATAAAGTCATAAGTTATAAACACTTTAATTGCCTTAGAAGTGGAAATATACACGATGTATGTTAAAACTCTGTGTCTCACCTAATTTATAGGTTAACCCGTTGTCCTCCCACTGTCAATCCTAGGTGTGTCGGGAGTATCAGAGAGGAAACTGTGCTCGGGGCGAAGGCGAGTGTCGCTTCGCTCACCCTGCAGACAGCACCATGATCGACACCAACGACAACACCGTCACCGTGTGCATGGACTACATCAAGGGTCGGTGCTCCAGGGAAAAGTGCAAGTACTTTCACCCGCCGGCACATCTGCAGGCCAAAATTAAGGCCACCCAGCATCAGGTGAACCAGGCCACAGCGGCCGCAGCCATGGTGAGCAGTTTTTACACGTCAGGTCACACTCAGGCCAGAGGTACTGTCTTGTGAAATGTTGAATTCACAGTAAAACTAACCTTTCAGGATCAGCATTTGATGACATTTGAACTTCTGCTTTCGCCAGGTTAAATACAAAAAAAATAAAATAAAAGTTTGCATGTTGGTTTGGAGGAAATCTGATCAGTTCTGGATGACCTGAAGRAGGATCAGACAAACAGCACACTGTGACCGCGATTACTGACATGTCAAGGGTTTTCCTTCCCAGTTCTACAAACAAATTTAGCTTTTTGTTCTGTTCTCCGACTACAGAGTCCAGTTTCTTCTTCCTCCCTGACTTCATTATGGCTCAATTGTTTCTGTTCTTCCTTTYGTTAAACTTCTCTTCCTCTTGACATTAGTAAAAAAAAAAGATTCATTGTCCTTACAGTCCTGTCCTATGGTAACACCATCACTGAATATACCACTGCAGCCWCACTTGTTTGTAGATCACTTATCTCTTCCTGCTTTTAATGACGCAGTGGAACACAGGGTGTGTGGGTATAATCCCTATAATGTGAACCCGACTACATATTGCACAGTGAAACTTGTGAAATGTATATAATATAATTTGCTGTGCGTTTGCTGACACTCACTTAAAGTAACGGTTGAATAATCTGTCTTTGTCGCTGTTTTCATTTATTCTTGTGTGAGAATAATCACTGTAGAGCGGTAGTTATTGGTTATCCTTGAGGATCATGTAACTGTTGAGTAGTAGAGCTAGTGTCCACACTGTGCATGCCTTAGCCTTGTTATCCCCTTTGTATACTGCATTCCAATGATTTGTTTTTTTATTTGTTTTGTTTTTTCTCACCTATACCCAAAACTGCACTGCTGCCCCCATGATGCACCTCTGCTTGCTGGTTTATGTTAATGCGCTTGAACCCCATTGGCCCATTGCCATCATGTGCTCGCTGCCTGCTAATTAAGACTCAGTCGGCTGTCAAATCACTGAAGCGACCCCTCGACGCAACCTTTGACCTGGTACTATGACCTTTCACCTTTTAGCTTGTCATGCATGTGGCTTTGTTGTACAGCAGTGCTTTAACCAAAGATTACTTAGCTACACGTGTTCGTCTCGGTGCAATGTCTGTTCTTTTTCTCCTGCTCGTGATAAAATGGTCGTGGCCTTTCCGAGCCCAAGTTACAAACAAAATTAAAAAAAAAACAAGTGGCGAGGAAGCTGCAACCAGTTCATCATCTGCAGCCTGTTTAACAGTAGTTAGCGAGGACTAGGGTTGTAGAGCTTCAATGTTGGTGGCATGGCTTCAGTCTGCTGTCTAAATGTTTAGTATTGTGGAGCAGCTCAACCAGATGTGTGCATGTCTGTGTTCTTATTGCATGTCATAATGAGTCCGGGTGGGGCTCAAAGTCAAAAATAAGTCTCTATAACCAAACAGGAGTGATCCCACCTTAACAGGTTTATCACAGTTCAAATGATAGTTCACTCATCTCCAGATCTCAGATACTCAGACCTCAGGAATGGCCTAACGCCAAGATCAAATCCCCTGTATGAAATGGCAAAAAAATTAAATAATAATAAAGTTTTGTGTTTGTTTTTTCAACTCTCTTGGCCTTAAACCATTTTTGACATTTATTCCCAAGAGTGAACCATCACTTAAACATGGCTTACCCAGTTTTATCATGGAGCTAGCAGTGCAGCCTCCCTCTCTCTGTGCTTATTATCTGTTCCACCTTGTTAGCAGCCTCATTGTTTGAAAAAAAGTTAATGCTTGCTTATTAGTCAGCCCTAGGAGTACAAAGTTAATCAGCTTTATTGAAAATTAATATATAAATGCCTGTCAGCACATAGCTCCAGTAGGCATCATGCTCCTGCTTGTGTAGTAATTGTCAGATTGCTGCTTGCTTGCTACTGATGATATGATGTTGATATTGTTGTATACACCAAAATGTCATGACTGATGTTCTCTAACCTATGTACCTTTTTTTGTTTTCTTTCTTGTTTTTTTTACCTCTCTAACACACCCTCTCTCTCTCTCTCTCTATTCCACACACCTCTTTCTGTTTCTACTTCTTTTTTTTTCTCCTCTCTGATTGACCCTCCCACCATCTGGATGGGCAGGGCATTACCCCTAGTGTCATGGCGCCCCTCCCAAAGCGGGCAGCCCTGGAGAAGGCCAACGGGGCCACTGCCATGTTTAACACCGGCATGCTCCAGTACCAACAAGCCCTGGCCAGCATGCAGTTTCAGCAGCAGGCTGCTTTCCTCCCATCAGGTACGGGTCCTTAAGCAATCAGCCAGTGGATGATAGCGGGGTCAGTCGAACCTGGCTCTTTGCTTGGCTGAGGGTTTGGCAAAAGGGTTTAAGTGCAATGCAGCACATTTTTAATATGGGTTTTCTCAAATATTAAGGGAAATAACTGATTTAAACAAACAACTTTTGCAACAAGCTAAAAAAATGTGCAATTTGATTCATTGTAAAAATGCTTTATGCTTTTGTTTGGCATTGCATGGCCTCAAGGAATTAAAGAGGGTTTTCAGTCTCCCTCTTTGCCTTCTAATTTTCTTAATTCAGCTACAAATATGCTTGTCAACTTTTCTGACAAGTAAGGTGATAAAATTATAGTAGTAAAGAAGGTTATTAAATGAAAATGTGATTTTTTTAATGGTTTGGGGGCTTTGAATCAATACATGTTTGCTGGTTTCAGAAATGACACCTTGTGCCTCACATTGATAACAAACAGCAGCTGAAGAGTCAAGTTTCTGCACATGTTCTCTGCTTGCGCTTATACAGAACATTTACCACTCAGTAATTCAAACCTCTTATCACTGTTAGTAACATAACTCGTAAGCATCACTACAGACAGAAATGTCAGTTTAGACTCGTAACTCGCCTGCAGAGTGATGAGGTTCACCACCGCAGCTCTCCACTCACTGATGTCTGTGTCCAATAAATATTAACCTTTTTCTTCCCCTCACATTTATCTCTCCCCCTTCACCCTAACGAATCTTGTGATGGGCTGTCTTGATTTCTCTCCCCTACCCAATCCACTTCCTGTTGCACTGCATGATGGGCAGGCTCAATTTTGTGCATGACACCTGCAGCCAGCGTTGGTAGGTTCCAGCTTTCTTTCTTCAGTTCTTTGTAACCTCATGTCTGTAAGTCACTGATCATCRAAAACAAGCTGTCCAGTGGATTTATTTGTGCTGTTTTTATAGCTAATTTGTGCTATTTGTGAGATAAAAGTCACAGTTTTAGTTGTAAAATGATAGGAAAGACTTTATCTGTTTAACTATTGTTGATTACTGCTAGTTGAACTCACCCATGTCTTTTTAGTTTCTCTGTGTACACTTACTGTAATCAGCTTGAACACTCAGTCCCATGCTTTTTCTGAACTTGTTTTGGCTGATCTAACCTAATACCTTTGAAAACATTAAAACTAATGAAGAGGTTCAATTCTAACTTTTCCCCTTTACTCTCTCTGCCATAAATACTTTATTTTTAAGACTCATGGCCACATTGTTATTGGTCATATTATAGTAGTAGATAATTTTCATCAAGTTGCTGCAAACACCCTGTATCCCAACAAGACTCTTGTTGGCACCAGCAGAGGGAACCAGGGGCACAAGTTCAATCGAATCCCTTTCATGTTCCTTCTGTCCTTCTCCTTTTTTTAAATTCTTGTTGAATTTTCGTTTGCCTGGTGTGTCTGTGGCTTCTCTGCTCCTCTGTGTATATATGCTTACATGATTTTTCCCTCCAAAAAAGTTCCCATGATGCACGGTGGTACTCCAGCCACTGTGTCTGCAGCCACCACATCTGCCACAAGCGTTCCCTTCGCAACTGCCTCCACCAATCAGGTTTGCACCTCTGCCACCTCACTCCATCTATCTATCTATCTATCTATCTATCTATCTATCTATCTATCTATCTATCTATCTATC
>NW_013952763.1:376442-385921 GCF_001266775.1 Austrofundulus limnaeus | reverse complement strand
ATCTATCTATCTATCTATCTATCTATCTATCTATCTATCTATCTATCTATCTATCTATCCTGTCTTTCAGTGCACATTGACAAAGTTGGAATGCGTGTGTTTTATGAGGGCTGGGTTTTGTAGAGAGCAGTACTCCTCTTGTTGGCCTACACTAGAGTCCAACATGCCATTTTATTTGTCTTTACCACATTACAATCCGTTCTAAGCACAGTTACCTTTCTTAGACTCTCTAATGTGTATTTAATGTGTGTCCTCATTGTAACCCTGATTTTTGTCCTTTCCCATTTTGAGGACTCTTCCTTATCAAAGTTGACTACCAACGAATACATGCAATTGGTATGTATGAGGTAGTTATTTTTTAAATTTGTATTTTTAGAGCCATTTGCACAGCTTGTGCAACAGTCGCTACCTTTGCCYTCTGCTGGCTTGGCTTACTTTTTTTGTCTTCTTCTTTTTTTGCAGCAGCAGCAGCTTCCAGTTCATAAAGCAAAGCTTAAATCACGTTCTTTGTTTTTTTTTATGTTGTTTAAAAGCTGGATGTCCTCGTATTCAAGTCATAAAAGTTCTAAAACTAGTTTTAAAGATCATTTGCACACTTTTGTATCGCCAAGCTATTTATTGGGCAAAAAAAATGGATTTAGGCTGAAACAACACATCACCAGAAGTAGTTTTCTACATTTTAATGAGCTGTGCAGGTCAACAACATGGAGGACTTAGATTTGCATGTGGAAGTCACCTAACTGACAGTTTCCTGTCCGCCCCCTCCTTTTCCCCCTTCCTTTAAACCAGTCCTATTCCCCTCCCTGCTACCCACAAGTGTGTGTTTATTCTAATACCTCTGTTTTATTTATATTTTTGTCCAATACCTAAATCAGCTGTGCACCAACAATAGCCAAATCGCTTGTTCCATCTTCTCGTCTTTGTCTCTTTGCAGCAAAGAACTCATCTTATTGTGAGAGGATGTGGTTACAATTCTGCTTATCTTGGTTTGCTCTGAGGCCAGCGCCCGTTTTGTGTGCTTCTGCTTCGACATGCTTCATTTGACGTCTGCTTTCTGTCCCYAGATTCCAATAATATCTGCAGATCATCTGAGTAGTCACAAGTACTTGACTCAAATGTAGTTCCTCTCAAGAACAGTGAGTTTCTATTTCAGTATTTTTATCCTCTTTATTTATTACAAGTTTGTTTTTTTTTTGTTGTTGTTTTGTATATTATGTGTGACTCGTTAGTTTTGCAAGGTTGTTGTTAGAGCTGTCACCTCTTGAAGGTTGTAGGTTCACCAGTTAATTGATGGACATTTTATTTATAACACCAATTCCATTGAAGTTGAGATGTTGTGTAAAACATAAAAAAATACTATAATTTGCATTTTTTAACCTATATTCAGTTGAATACATTACAATATTGAAATATTTAATGTTAAAACGGATACACCTGAAGATGTAGAGACAAACCGTGTTCTCTGACAATGGTTTTCTGAGGTGTTGCTCGTGTGGTAATATCTGTTACAAAATTATGTCAGTTTTTAATGCAGTGCTGTGTGAGGGATCGAAGGTCCRGTGTATTCAGTGTTGGTTTGCGGCCTTGATTTGTTCAGATTCTCTGAATTTGTTGATGCTATTATGGATTGTAGATGATGAAATCCCTAAATTCCTTGCAGTTCATTGAGAAACATTGTTCTTAAACTGTTGGCTTATTTGCTCACAAAGCTGTTCAACCTCGCCCCATCCTTGCTTGTGAATGACTGAGCATTTCGGGGATGCTCCCTTCAAACGCAATCATGACACTAACTTATTTCCATTGAAACTTCAACTGTGGAGYGATCCAAACAGGTGTTTTTAAAGCATTCCTCAACTTTCCCAGCCTTTTGTTGCCCTTGTTGCAGCTTTTATGGAACATGTTGCAGTCATCAAATTCAAAATAAGTGAATATTTGCAAAAATAAAGTTAATCTGTTTGAACATTAAATATCTTGTCTTTGTAGTGTATTTAATTGAATATAGGTTGAAAAGCAAATCATTGTATTCTGTTTTTAGTTACGTTTTACACAACATCACAACTTCATTGGAATCGGGGTTGTCATTCATGTCTTCACAGAATGTCATTAGCTCTTCTAACTTACCTCTGTCGTCTCTTCCAGATCAAATGAATGTGTGCTGGCACCGTCCAAGCCAAAAGAGTTTAAGCCTTTATGTACGTAACCTTCGGAATGTCAAGAAACGGGACAAAGGAGGTTGTGCCATCTCTCAGCCTGCCCACACCAGTGGTCTCATCCCACGTGTAAACATCAAGGGTACAACACGTGATCTGTGCCATCTTCCCACATATCAATACCAAGAAGAATTTGCCATCAAATTCAAACGTCCAGCCGAGAAGAAGAAAAGGATAACATGGCGCCGAGGGGAGGGGGACGTTCACACGATACCTCTGTGTCTAACTGARTTATCAGTCTACTCACCGTCATCACTGCATGCACAGAAGGTCAAGAGCGTTGTTACATGAGACAAACATCAAGTGCTGGTACGTTAGTAGACCAAGAGCTTTTTTATTTTATTTTATTCAATTTTCATTTTTATTTTTTGTTTCCTGCTTAATTTTATTATTCTTTTTTAATTGATAGCCATATTTCATAGTTTACAAGAGAAACACAAATATGCACCTTGAATTTGATTGAAATCGGAAAGGCACAATAATATTAACAGATTTCTTTTTTGTTTGTCTTCTTTGCCAAATACAATAGGCATGTACAGTATTGTGTTTTACAGCAACTAGTGAAACTAGATGTTGAAATGAGGGTCTTGGACATATGAATGTTCTGGGTAAACCAACATACCTGTGTACCTTGAAAGCACAGCCAGGCTAGCTTCTTTCACCTTGTCTTGTGCCATCAAGGCCATACAGCTAAATATAAAAAACCAGAGTGTTATCTCAGCAGTGTTATTTGTTTACCGAAGGTAGAAAAGTTTTGTATGGCTCTTTTTATTTTTATCGATTTGTTTTCAGATTATTCATTGTGAGTGTTTTTTTTTTATCTTATTTTATTTCTAAATTAATTTTAAAAGTGGACTTTTCACCAAATTACATTGACTGTTAAGTTTTTAATCAGAATTGAGTTTTTCTTTTAAGGTTTCTAGTAACTCTTTTAATAAATGTTTGGTTTTAGTCAGGATTAAAGTGTGAATCGAGTCCATCCACTAAAGCCTGATGGGGTTGTGGGCGTGGCTTCAGTAGGCATTGTGTTACCTTGACCCCGCCCTCCTTTTTTAAAATAAGGAGCAGCTCGAAAAACTGTGTCTCAGTGTTGAGTCGTGTGTTGATGGGATAATTTGAAACAACAGACCCAAAGGTCTATTAGGTCATTCAAACCACATGTGCACTTGAATTTGTCTCGTCACCCCTGTTTTTATTTTTCTCAATCCACCCTGAATCAACCCGCATTTCTTCGAGTCGTCATTTTTCTGTTTTATATTACAAGTAAAACACGGAGGTTTTAATCAGCTTGTATATCCGACTATAAAAAACCAAAGCACAGTTTTTTCTCTTAAGTCTTATTCATTTTAGATTTTAGAAACATCTCTAAAGAGGCTTAAACAATTAAGGAAACAATGTTTATTACCTTTTTTTTTCCAGTGTGTTTTATGATTGTTTCCCTTTTTGTGTTGTTAAAGACGTGTGTATTTTATCTTAACTGATTGTTGTGACTAACGAAGCCTTAGATTACAATTAATGGGTCTGAGCCCAATCAAATGTCTTTTCAATCACCGTGCAGGTAAAACGAGAGAGAGAAAAAAACGAACACCAACAATGTTTTATAGTTCTCACCAACTGCTTTCCATCTTTTATTGTTTTCTCTGTAAAAGAATTAATTACTCTTTAAAATTTCATTGAATTTCTGTGTTATGTACTACTTAAGGATTTGAATCTATTTGAGATACGTAGTTTTAGATTTTCTCTTTTGTTTTTTGTTTGTTTTTTGCCTTACTATAATATTACTTGACAACATTCATATAGTTGTTGTAGATATTAAGATAGTATGACATTCATAACTTTTTCAAACCATATAAAGGATAATGTGTTAAATATTCACTTCGTTCATATAGCTGGATGTCTCAGTTAATTATATCAACGAGAAACGTTTTGATACAAGGAACGAGATCAACTAAACAGCTGCCTCAGCAGCTTCTCTAGGCGTGCGTGTGAGAAACTTAACAACTCTCCTTGTAAAATGTTGTCATGTTTTTTGAAAATACTATATTGCATTGAAATATAGGCTGTCCATGTTTTAAGAGTACAAATTATTTTCTACTGTATCCATTTCAAAGAGATATGTACTTTTTCGATTTGTTTTTTGTTTCAAATATTAAGTTTGCCCTGAATGTCAGGCCAAAACGAGCAGTGAGAGCGATGTCGAGGTTCGGTGAGGTTCGGAGCGAGAAAGCAAAAGGCTTTTCCCACCGAGGATGAGTCCGAAATGCTGCAGATCACGAGTTCTAACCTAAGGGACGAAGGTTTACTTTTTGCACTTCTGTATATAGTAAAAATGAACAGAGAGAAAAAAATAAAAATAAAAAGTGTATCATATTGAGATATTATTTTGAATAAAAAAAGATCTATAATTATAAGGAATTTTGTTAGATTAATTTAAATTCTTAAATTAGACCAGCTAAATTTTTTTTGCTTGCAAAGGAGGGCACTAGTTTTTTTGGCCAATGCATTCAGAGAAAGCTACGCGCTTTTTTGTCTTATTTTCTAGTCGGCTCATAATGCCAGGGAATGTTGCCGGGGATCAGATACCCCCATGTCATGCTAACTCTGCCTCACATAGGATAACCAACACAGTAAGATCCACGTATCATTTACTGGAATTGATCTATATGTAGWACTGCTCATCCATGAATCTTATAAAGAAATAGAATTTATTATAGTTTGATTTGACTGCATGATAAACAAAAGATGCTGTGTAAATATAAAAGGGGRAAAAACCTTCAGATTACAAAAACCACAATACTTTTGTTTGTTTCAGGTTATACATGMCATAGATAACATCCAGTGTGTAATAATACCTTAAAATAAACAAGTTGTCTTACTCGTTTCTGTGCAAACATGTTATTTAAAGAGTAATAACATCTTAGCACCCAGTTCTGTTCAGATGACTTCACAGTCCCCCACTAACTCACAAGCAGTTGCTTCTGCTTTCGTATATCTGTGCACTCAGCAGGTGGAGGCTCTTCACACCAAAATGCGGCGAATCAGTCTTTAAACATGAATGTAAAATTTTTTTTTAAAAGTCAGTGTCAGTATGTTTCTCACTCGAGGCTGCTTTGTAAAGTCGCTACAGAACCAAAGCACCATTTTTTATTTTTTTGTTTTCCTCCAAACCAAACTTTTTAAATCTTCTGGCTGCAACCAAGGTCTGTTTCTCTCTTCCCCCGCTGGGCGCACATGTTCGCTTTGACTGCTTTTTACTTGGAAATGCACCCACCAGTTATGTATCTGCTAACAGTTGCCACAAGATAATGTACTCTTCTGTCTCCAGATTTGTTTAAGCACATTTTACTGTTGCCATTATTGACTCTTGCTGTATGGATGAAAAAAACAACAACTTCTGAATAAAGCAATTTGATTTGCTCATGCAACAATGCCTGTGTGTGTTTTTGGCTTTTGTCAAGATTTAGAGTGTTTAGTTTACGTTTTTAAACCTTCCTGCTGCTCTTGGGTAAAAATGACTCATGAGGTTTGAAAAATAGGGCCTCCTGGGTCAGTTAGATCCAAGGGCAGCAGAGAGGTTGGGATCGAAATTTTATTAAAAACRGATTTTTGTCACTTTCTTGATTGTTATAAGAATATAATAATAGAACTCCAATAAATTACTTTAACCAAATTATGACTAGTTTTTCCACTTTGTTTGGAAACAGTGAGATTAAGTTAAAAAAGAAACTACCAAGTTTTTTATTTGTCTTTAAAAGGAAAATAGCTACCCATTCAAAAAAAAGGCCTGAAGTTTTGTTTTTGACATATGTAAAACACTTTTTGTTGTAGTTTGCAGTTCTTTGCATGAGGGATTTCCCCCAAACGTTCTGCAGAAACCCCAGAGATTTCTGCTCCTTTTTTTGCCTTCGCTGCACACTTTAGGTCTGGCCACACATTTTCAATTATTCCTAGTTCATGGGAATGTGAGGGCCATTGTTAAACCCTCAGCATGTACTTGTACGAGTAAAACCTGAGGGCTTTTCTGATGTAAAATATATATATTTTTTATTTAAAACCCTTTTCAGTGCATTGTGTTTGCCTTCAGAATTAACTGCATTTGTTTGGAAATTGAACTTTCTTACTTTAACAAGTTAAATGTTAACTGACCCATTGGTCACAATACAAGCAAAAACCTCAATACCTAAATACTGAAAAGATATTTTGACAAAAGGTTTTACTGTTTTACAAGTGGAAATTGTAACTGACGAACACCATAGACGGAGAGCATTAAGTCTTCGGTGACGGGGGACCAAAATAGCCTCCTTGAGGCCAAATCTTCACTCAATATTTGTCAAATTAAATTAGACATTTTTGTTTTGGCTAAGGTTGAAGCTGTGGTGGCAGTATTGAAATGACTTAATTCCAAACAATCAGTTGGGTATCAAGTCTTACTGACTGAAAGTTTTATTAGAAATTGGTTCATGAGACATTTTGATAAGACTTTCCGTAATAAGAAATCTTACCAGAAGTTGAAGCATTAACTTCCATTATGCAGTATTTTTCTAATAGTTTTCATGTGACAGCAGCATAATAAATTTGGGGGATTTGGTATGCCACCCCAAGGCCCTGTTTTCAGAACTTCTGACAGAACATTGGGCCAGCAGAGATGCATTCCTCAGATTCTACAAACCTGTGAGGTGAAGAAGGATGGCTGAACCTATCAGCKACAGGCATGGAAATTACAGCAAACTCAACGTTTTGTTGCGGTCTCGTCTAAGCAGCAGTTGCAATGACGACATTATCATGTGAACTTCATGTTTTCACAATCAATATTGGCAAATCTGTAATGTTTACAGTAGATCCTTACGGTATATCCACCCCTTCGGATGTTTACCTGCATCTTGACCCTGCAGTTTCCCAAAAAACTTCATTGTGCTGTTATACATACAAGAGGACATGAAGATGGAAAAAATATGTGTATGGGGAGAAGAAGGGCAGGGGACAAAGGCTGGCAAACTTAGCATTTTCTTACAGGCCATCTTGAAGGCTTAAATACACTCACTGGCCACTTTATTAGGTACACCACGCTAGTAACGGGTTGGGCCCCCTTTTGCCTTCAGAACTGCCTCAATTCTTCGTGGCATAGATTCAACAAGGTGCTGGAAGCATTCCTCAGAGATTTTGRTCCAWATTGACATGATGGCATCACACAGTTGCCGCAGATTTGTCGGCTGCACATCCATGATGCGAATCTCCCGTTCCACCACATCCCAAAGATGCTCTATTGGATTGAGATCTGGTGACTGTGGAGGCCAATTGAGTACAGTGAACTCATTGTCATGTTCAAGAAACCAGTCTGAGATGATTCCAGCTTTATGACATGGCGCATTATCCTGCTGAAAGTAGCCATCAGATGTTGGGTACATTGTGGTCATAAAGGGATGGACATGGTCAGCAACAATACTCAGGTAGGCTGTGGCGTTGCAACGATGCTCAATTGGTACCAAGGGGCCCAAAGAGTGCCAAGAAAAGATTCCCCATACCATGACACCACCACCACCAGCCTGAACCGTTGATACAAGGCAGGATGGATCCATGCTTTCATGTTGTTGACGCCAAATTCTGACCCTACCATCCGAATGTCGCAGCAGAAATCGAGACTCATCAGTCCAGGCAACGTTTTTCCAATCTTCTCTTGTCCAATTTCGATGAGCTTGTGCAAATTGTAGCCTCAGTTTCCTGTTCTTAGCTGAAAGGAGTGGCACCCGGTGTGGTCTTCTGCTGCTGAAGCCCATCTGCCTCAAAGTTCGACGTACTGTGCGTTCAGAGATGCTCTTCTGCCTACCTCGGTTGTAACGGGTGGTTATTTGAGTCACTGTTGCCTTTCTATCAGCTCGAACCAGTCTGCCCATTCTCCTCTGACCTCTGGCATCAACAAGGCATTTCCGCCCACAGGACTGCCGCTCACTGGATGTTTTTTCTTTTTCGGACCATTCTCTGTAAACCCTAGAGATGGTTGTGCGTGAAAATCCCAGTAGATCAGCAGTTTCTGAAATACTCAGACCAGCCCTTCTGGCACCAACAACCATGCCACGTTCAAAGGCACTCAAATCACCTTTCTTCCCCATACTGATGCTCGGTTTGAACTGCAGGAGATTGTCTTGACCATGTCTACATGCCTAAATACACTGAGTTGCCGCCATGTGATTGGCTAATTAGAAATTAAGTGTTAATGAGCAGTTGGACATGTGTACCTAATAAAGTGGCCGGTGAGTGTACATTTGCAGCTAATGCCTGGTTCATGTGGCAAGATTTTAAAATTGACGACTAATTTTCAAAGACTGAGGGAGTCCACACATGATGATAAAAGCTCATAGATGTAACACACACAGCAAAGACAACAACCACGAATAGATGAGTATTCAAATGTCAGATGGGAAATCTTGCGAGACCTCGAAATAAAACGTGAGTTCAGAGTAAAACATAGCTGACAAGGAAGAAGTGATGACAATAGTTTGCAAACTATTTTTAACAGAGCAAAAAAAAGAAAACCAAAATGGGTCTCTGACATCCACCAAACTTTCTGGTGGAAATGGAATTTGTTTTATCTTCTGTATTCTGGGTTTCCCTCTGTGTTTCCATCACCTCGCTTTCTGGCAACAGGCTGCGAGCTCGTTTGTCCTCGGGAAACACCACACACGCAGGGATATTGGGCCAATTATCCAACATGTTGAATCTCCTCGGTTTGAGGTCAGAGCTGTCCCAATGTCTGTCTGAGCCGACTAGATCACTCTTAACAGACAAAAATATCTTATAAGATTATTTTTGAGCCACTGTGATGATCAGGGCATCCTTAAGATTGTCAGAAGGGCAAAATTGGGTCAAAACAATTGACACAATAATCTTACCATGTGAATCTGGCATTAGTTTTTGAAAAAGATTTCCTGTATATGTTTGCGAAATGGGGGGAATCTGTGATGTTCAGGAACAATCCGTAGAACTTGACATACTTTCAAGTGTAATTGGGTTGGAGATGATCACTGCCCCCCCATCCACCCCAAATGGTCACCCAGTTGAAATCTTTGGAGGTGTCCCTGTAAAAACAGGAAAGACTTATGTTTGAACTTTTGYTTTAGTTTTATTATATTTTAAGAGGCAGAGTTGTGCAAATAAACAGGCAAACAGATTTTTTGACTAAATGGCTGACCTCGTTGGGAGAAGTGTTTGTAACTATATCTGAGGCCAGCGAGTGTGTGTGTGTGTGTGTGTGTGTGTGTGTGTGTGTGTGTG